>NC_084613.1:0-222500 GCF_033978795.1 Nerophis ophidion
TTCCTGTTCCTTTTTTCTGGCAGCTCAACCTCATTCTCTGCCTCAGATTGCAGGTGTTGCAGCCGTTTTGATATTGTTGCATTATTCTTAATGTGCCTTTGTAGTTGTCTAAAAATTGAATATGTTAAAATGAACATGAGTTTCAAATTAGCTGTAGAGCTGAACAGAATATTATTATTATTGATGATGAAGTATCAGGTCTCTCTCTTACACGAGACCTGGTCAGAACATAAACAGAATAGGTTATTCCAAGCAGAAAGAGAAGCAACTATGACGTTATTTTAAACAAGAAATTTATGAATTTGCATACCACAAGTTCGGACAACAGAAATGTCATATCTTAGCCAGCCTTTTTGAACGTCTACACATGTCCTTCGTCTTAAGGTTGATAAAGAGACAGGCACAGTCTTTCTATTCATGCTTGCGCAAAAAGACAAGAAATGACAGTAAAGTTTATTATTGATCATTGATCCTAATGTTATATTTAATAGATACATTGTTAAATGGTGGTGTTGTCTATTTCATTGCTACAAACTCGACAAGATATAGGGCAACGTTAAATTGTGGGTGCACTTCCTATATTCGGCCCATGAATAGGCCAAGAGCTGCTAGAAACATGTGTAAGCAACATTACATTATGACAGTCAACAGGATCTCTCTCCAATAAAGAATAAAGAAAGAAGTAATACACACTCATATTAATACCACAGTGGCACACAAGATGTCCACACAGACACGCAGCTGAGTTTTTGGCCCTTGTGCAAACTCACGAGACCAGGAAACACCGTAATAACTGCCGCTAGCATTAAGCTAACTAAACTAATCCACATGGATTACCTTAATGCTAGCGGCAGCATTTAGCATACAACAATTTAACAACCATAATCCGGGAATTTAACCTGCATGCTTATCAACAAGTAACAAGACAGTGTGCATTCATATAGATTACTTTAAGAGCCACAACCAAAAAGTTTATAAAAAAATAAAAGGATCGAGAGACATAAAAAATGTGATTTACCAGCTCCGAGCGTCGCATCAAGAAAAATACACAGCAAATAAACTTTACCTAACTAAAATAACATATTCTGCCGAAATTGCTATTCCATTTTAAATAAAATAGTCTTTTTTTACAGAATGTAAAGTTTTACTGCTAGTCCTATCAAACAACGTCATTACAATCACACATAAGTGATGATAGAAACACAAAGGCCGATCTTTACTGTGAATAAATAAATAAATAAATGTATACTTACGCCGTGTTTCAGCAAAGAAAGTCCAGAAATGATCGATCTTGGCTCATGCGTGTAGCATGACCTAGCTAGTTCACGCCTAGGTGTGTCCACGTCCGCGGATCAGACATTGGTCAGCTCAGGAGCCGCCTAGGCGGAGGGGCGGCGCATACCAGTTTAGTTTGCCGCGTCCGCGGATCAGACACGGGTGAACTCAGGATCCGCTGTCTGACCGTACAATTTTCAGAAGCGGAGCGGATTCTCTAGGCGGAGCCAAAACAAATGTGACAGTAACGCGGTTGGGCGACTTGAAGGCGGATCCGTATAGGAGTCTCCTGCTGTGTGGGAACATTCACATTCACATTCACAAACAAGGGCTAATTTAGTGTTGCCAATCAACCTATCCCCATGGGCATGTTTTTGGCGGTGGGAGGAAGCCGAGTACCCGGAGGGAATCCACGCAGTCACGGAGAAAACATGCAAACTCCACACAGACAGATCCTGAGTATGCATTGAATCCAGGACTTGAATATCTTAAAACGTGTTTTGTGGCCAGGAATTAGGCCATACAAATCCCTTCCCTACTGTATGCTTTTACATAATTTGAAATGACGAATTTTCCCAGGCCAACTTGGTGATTGCCTGTCAGGTGTCGCACAAATGCAGATGGTGCTTCCAAATGCTTTGGGGAATAAAGCTTATGTTGACGTCCTAACTTAGGAGAGCAGTCATTGTTCCTGAGGCTCACATTACCTTGGCAGCTAAAGTCACCTCAAGGCTTGACAGTGAGTGATGGCTAAACATGGTTAGGAAGGAGTCATGTCACCTGCAGTAGGGTTCGGAATCGCCGACAAAGCATTAGGACCTGAGTTTTTATTATTCATCCATTTAAAGGGGTCTGTTGAAACCGAATAATATGAAAACTGATACAAACTTTCTAATAACATAATGTATAACTAAATCCCTTCCAGACACCCAAAAATGCTAACACATTTTATAAGGAATTAGTTTTACATGTACATACATTTTTGTATTTAAATATGTATTGAATAGATACATGGACACTTTACATCACTTTTACAATTATTGAAGAATGCTGATGGTGATGAGCGTAGAGGGAGGATGGTGGAAAGGCCCACAGCCTCACTATTGCCACTTCAAATTTTTTGATTGACTTCTTTTTTTGATCAAAAGTGTTAATCACTTTGTTCATCCAAGACCGCAAAGCTGTCCAAAATATAATGAAGGACATCGGGTAAGTGCAATATTAGCCTTAATTGTTTGACTAGACTTACCTTGACTGTGTGGTGCTTTCAGTGACACTCTGGAAACGCAGACTATCAGACTCTCGTTGACTTTGATGGAACTATTTTTTTAATGCTACAACTTTGATATGGTGGGTTCATTTGCAGCTGTACTTATGTATATACAAAAAACACAGAGACTGAATCACCGCGTGTTTAATTGTATTAAAATGGAGACATGGTGCCACCATATTAGCATGACGGAACTCTGCAAGTATTTCTCTGTGCAGTCTGCAATAGTAAACTATGGTAAACATTGTAGCGAGCTAGGATACAGAGTGAGGAAAAATCCAGGGTATTTTGGTGACATGTGGATAAAAGCACAATTGATATAATCTTTTAATGTAGCTACAGATGGTATTTTACTGTAAGCAATACATATTTGTAATTGCAAAATGCATATTAGTTACATTGGTTCCATATACACCAGGGGTCGGCAACCTTTACCACTCAAAGAGCCCTTTTGACCCATTTCACAAATTAAAGAAAACAATGGCAGCCACAAAACTCTTTTGAAATTTAAAATTAAATAATACTGTCTAACCCCCTCTAATCCCCACAATTTCCCCCTCTGTCTCCATTTTTTTCTCTTTCTATCCCTTCCTGCTCCAGCCCGGCTGCAAAAAATGATAATATAAATCAATCTAATTAAGTCAAATTTAAATAAGGCAACAAGAGAAGTATCCTACACTTCTCTTCTGTAAAGTAAATGTGAACAGCCGATATGGGCACCTGCATCAACTATATGATTTGCCTGAGAAACTGGACAGGACAAAAAAAATAATAATAAAATAAAATAAAATAAAAAAATAAAAAATAAAATAAAAAAATGAAATAACACTGCATATAAAGTTTTCTTTTTGCTTTGTGCTATGTATAAACAAACTATCATGGGTTACGTTTATGAAATCAATGAACGACTGCAGAGAAAATGAAATAAAATGTCTGCATCCAACAAAACGTTTTTAACTGCGAAAAAGACGTCGGGTTGAAGGCTAAATAAAATACTTATTGTCTCTTTAAGTCCTCCTTGTAGTAATGAAAAAACTAAACGCCGAACTTAAATTATCCACTGGCAGAAAACCCAAAATGCCGTCCTCTCTCTCTGTGCTGTCAACCTTTTACTGGCGCCGTGAAGTCAGCTGCCAACCTAAATAATAAAATGTCTATTTCACTGAACAATTAAAAAATGTGAATATATGCAAAAATTATAGGAAATTAAAATATTTATCATACGTGGTCAATGTGATTTCTGCTCCTGAACCGCAGCGCACAGCGTCGGTGTGCATACTTTTTCAAGTTCACATGAAAGTCGCGGATAGCGTTCCAAGTTTCGAACACAAGTTTGTCTGGTTTGGGGAGGTTTTCAATATCACACCATTTGTGATTCTGAGCAAGAACGGTCTTCTGACGTGAAACATCTTCAAGGTCCGCTGTCAGGCGCTTTAACTTGGACACCCACATCTTTGTCCTGCAGCAGCTGACCGCTGCTGCAGGACGGCGACGCGCGCGGCGCGTCCCTGGATAAGCGTGGCGCGTCCCTGGATAAGCGTGGCCGTGGGCGTGTCCCGAGGTTTGACAAGCAGGTTGACAAGCTGAGCTGGCCGTGACAAGCTGAGCCAAATCAGAGTGCTCAAAGAGCCGCATGCGGGTCCGGAGCCGCGGGTTGCCGACCCCTGATATACACGATGGTCAATGCTAGACTCATATAGGTCAGATGGACTAACAAGGGGGTAATGTGACCAAAACCAGAGATCTTAATGAAAATCATTTTACGAACCCATAGCTAATATGAGATTATTTTCTAATTATTCTTGTAATTTAACTGCCATTTAATTATTGAGGGATTTAGGGTAGTTTTATTTTAATCTGTGCACTTTCTCAGGTCAATACAGTAAATAAATGCAGCCAGTAAGTACACAGACCAATCACCTGCCTCATACAGGTAACTTCTCCTATGGGGGGGTAATGGGCTCAATCATCTCTTCATCCAAACAACACAACATTACAGCAAGCCTAAATGTTACACATAAAAGTCTTGTTGGTGTTGCTACAACAAAAAACGAAAACCTTTTTACTTTGTGTCTATGAATATTTGTTGCACTCTGGGAGTGTAGTCACTAGCACACACTAGCAGTGTAAAAGGCTATCTCAAAGCGGTTGTCTAGCAACCTGAAGCGAGACTGTGAGAGTTTGGAAACATTAAAGCAGAGGTCTCAGACATGCGGCCCGCACCTCACTATGAAAATTTAAAGTTAGTGCGGCCGGCGAGGCTTATGTCAGTGGCAATTGGCAGTGTCATGCTAGCTAACCCACGCTAATTTAAAGGGAGACACAAATTTCGGATAGTGCCGTGATGTTACAGCCTTCGGCATGCTGTACAATTTTTACCAACCGTTTGTTTCCCTGTCACATGTTGTTTTGACTCCTGTGGACACACATTAAAGACTGCAAGATATGCTTGGTCAATAGCCATACAGGTCACACTGAGGGTGGCCGTTTAAACTATTTTAACACTGTTAAAATACGCGCCACACTCTGCACCCACACCCCAACAAGAATGACAAACACATTTCGGGAGAACATCCGCACCGTAACACAACATAAACACAACAGGACAGATACCCAGAAATCCATGCAGCACTAACACTTCCGGTCCGCTCTCTCTCTCTCTCTCTCTCTCTCTCTCTCTCTCTCTCTCTCTCTCTCTCTCTCTCTCTCTCTCTCTCTTTCTCTCTCCCTCCCTCTCTCTCTCTGTCTCTCTCTCTCGCTCTCTGGGTCGCTCCAGCGCCCAGCGCCTCTGTAAACAGCGGGAGAAGGGCGGTCCGGTAGGTCCCCACCCACTGTTGGTTTTGCAAGAGATGATTTTTGTTATTTGGCTCTAAAATACCCCTGCGTTAGTGGAAAAGCGGCAAATGAGTGAAAGCGACAGAAACGTTGCCATGGAGACGAGGGCTTTCTTACGTGCCTGGCTGCAGTCACACCGCGACACCTGTTCGTCAGTAATAAAGTCCTTGATAACCTGGACCAATTCAAACGTTATTTGTTTTTTTTATTGTTTTATTTGCATTGCGTCACACAATGAACACTACATATACTACATTTTTATATGACGCCAGATAACACTGCGGGAGCCATCACTTTTTTGCGCTCGCTACCCCGGTACTTTCAACTGACCGCCGTGTTGCTGTAGGGAGGAAAAGCGGAACGACACATATTGCGGAAATAACATTCTTCTCCATGCGTCAGCTAAATACAAATATATTCCACCACCCCAAACATGTCTTTGTCAAAGCCTGCAGTGAAGAGAAAGGTTAGTGATGAGCAAAGACAATTCCAGGAAAAGTGAGAGATGCAATATATCTTTGTAGAGCACAGGGGCACCCTGACGTGTCTTATCTGCACAGAGAAAGTTGTGGTGCCCAAGGAATACAATTTCAAACATCATTATACAACTAGACATGTTGAGGAGTATGCAAAATACCAGGGAGATGAGAGAGTAAACCGGGTTGCAAATTTTAAAACCTGTCTACTGAGGCAACAAGAGTTCTTCAAGAAAGCAACCAAAAAGAGCGATGCAGCAGTCAAAGCTAGCTACATGGTGAGTGAGATGGTTGCTAGGGCGGGAAAGCCATTCAAAGAAGGTGAATTCATTAAAAAGTGCATGTTAGATTTTTTTTAAGAAATCTTTTCTCGCGGCCCAGCCTCACCCAGTTTCTGCATCAGGTGGCCCCCAGGTAAATTGAGTTTGTGACTCCTGATTTAAAGCATTTCTGATCACACAGAATGTTCTCTAGATAGGCAGACACAGCCACAGACACAGCGCAAGGTACAATAATTTGGAAATAAACACGTTAGAAGTGTCGCTTGCCATCAAAACACTTCAGAATGTCCGCGCCTGTTTGTACAGGATGGATACAGGATGTAAACAGGATGTAGCGTAGGGAATCCAGCCTCTTCAAAATTGGCTGTGCCAGCTTGTAGAGGAAGTGTGGAAAAATTGCAGCCCCCTACAAAATTTATAAACTAATGGATGAATGAACTAAGTGTTAGAAGAAGCATATTTTGCGCAATGTAAATGTTCATAAACCGAAAAAGTTACAAATAGAGGTGTTCGTGAATTGAGGTCACACTCAATGTGCAACGTTTTCTTATATTCATTGTTAATACTGCGCCACTAAAGCACACAAATGTAATATCTGAGAGGATGAGACAATAAAAGATATTTAAATATTCATGCCAATGTGTTTATTTACTACTTTTACAGTACATAATGAACATAAATATTCCAGTTGAGCCCTGTTGACCAGTTTTGAGTCCACAATGACATTTAGTTTGTTTTTTCTGGGTCATGATAATATAACAAGTATTTTGTTTAAACATTGACATTTGAACAGGGAATACATCAAAGTTGGTTCACTCACATGACGCCTGACGTCTGTTCTTATTTTTGGACAAATAAGCGTTTCTCCTCCATGTTTGTTTTTATCTCCATTCTGTTGAAATCCAGTAGCCTTCAGGAGTAATGATGTCCATCCTCAGCAGTCTCCTCCCAAGTGTCCCACTTTAGACAGTGCTATACATGTCCAGGTTTGGACAGATAGGCTATGAGGGCCACCACCACCCCCACGTACATCCCTGTGCCGATGGTAATGGACAGAGCAGCTAGAAAAAGGGCTCTCCTGGAACTCATTCCAGCTCTGGAAAAGTCTCCCTTAGCGACGGCCTTGCCAGTCTAACAAAAAAAAAAAACAGCAGATAATAAAATGAGTTACTCATCATCAGCTGCGAGTGGAAGAGTAGGTGTTTGCACCATAGTTAGTGGAGAGAAAACAAGAAATGCTCTCGCCTTGCTATTTGTTGCCATGGCAATATGGTCACTCGTCTGTCAGTGACGAATGGCTTGTTTAGGTGCATTTTGTTAGCTAGGAAAAAAATATGCCTTCCATTGAAATTGTTTGAGGGGAAACATAATGTTGTGTTAAGGGTTGGCAGACTAATAAATGTAACTATCTCATCTATATTCATCACGCTTTAGTAGCTTAAACATGCAGGAGACTAGAATGTCATGGCCTGCTCAATGTAATAAAAGGCATTAAAAGCTGCTGATTGTACACAGTCATATATATATATATATATATATATATATATATATATATATATATATATATATATATATATATATATATATATATATATATTTATATATATACATATATATATATTTTTATATATATATATATGTATATACATATATATATGTATATATATATATATATATATACATATATATACTGTATGTATATATGTATATATATATATTATACACACACATATATATGTGTGTATATAATCTATATGTGTATATATGTATGTATGTATATACATATATATATATATATATATATATATATATATATATACATATATATATATTTTTATATATATATATATATATATATATATATATATATATATATACAAACCCTGTTTCCTTATGAGTTGGGAAATGTTATATGTAAATATAAACCAAATACAATGATTTGCAAATCCTTTTCAACGATTATTCAGTTGAATATGCTACAGGGACAACATATTTGATGTTCAAACAGATAAACATTTTTTTTTTTCAAATAATTATTAACTTTAGAATTTATTGCCAGCAACGCGTGACAAAGAAGTTGAAAGTGGCAATAAATACTTATAAAGTTGAGGAACGCTCATCAAACACTTATTTGGAACATCCCACAGGTGTGCAGGCTAATTGGGAACAGGTGGGTGCCATGATTGGGTACAAAAACAGCTTCCCAAAAAATGCTTACTCTTTCACAAGAAAGGATGGGGTGAGGCACACCCCTTTGTCCACTATGTATATATATATATATATATATATATATATATATATATATATATATATATATATATATATATATATATATATATATATATATATATATATATATATATATATATGTGTATATATATACATATATATACATATATATGTATATATATATACATATATATACTGTATGTATATATATATATATATCTGTGTGGAGTTTGCATGTCCTCCCCGTGAATGCGTGGGTTCCCTCCGGGTACTCCGGCTTCTTCCCACTTCCAAAGACATGCACCTGGGGATAGGTTGATTGGCAAAACTAAATTGGCCCTAGTGTGTGAACGTGAGTGTGAATGTAGTCTGTCTATCTGTGTTGGCCCTGCGATGTGGTGGCGACTTGTCCAGGGTGTACCCTGCCTTCCGCCCGATTGTAGCTGAGATAGGCGCCAGCGCCCCCCGCGACCCCAAAAGGGAATAAGCGGTAGAAAATGGATGGATGGATGGATGGATATTAGGAGTGGGCAAATTAATGCGTTAATTATGAGTTAACTCATCAATCTATTAACGCCGACAATTATTTTATCGCACATTTGCGTATGTTGTTTCCATGCTTTTATTTTGTTAACGCCTTTTCTTAACAAGATGGCTTCGCCCGGACGGGCTTCGGCGTCGAGGGCCTCTTGGTAAAGATGGAACATTTGGCAAAAATACCGGACAATTCTGCAAATTTCATGGCTGGCTTACAGCGTGGTCACTCCGGGATCACTTACGACCGCCAGACAATTCTGGATGTGGATGGATCGGGCCGTTTTGGACTGAATGACGCGTGCTTGCTAGATCGGCTAGCTAGCATGGGAATACTTTGCCGGCTACATCCAGCGGCCTGTGAAGCAGCGGATTATATGTGTTGTGTGTCTATTTATGAATAATGCAGACGAGGAGTGTTGGCTGAGTTCTTAACGTTTACTTTCGGAGCGTGCATATCACAACATACAAGTTGCAGTCATGGCGACACACAACCTATACCGGGCTAGCGCGCATGCTCGTCACTCCTGTTGCATGCTGGGTAGGGTAGTTCTTTTTTTCCCTGCGATTAACTTCGATTAAAATTTTTAATCGTTGCCCAGCCCTAATATATATATATATACATACAAATGCACGGTAGGTAGAGTTGGGCTGACTAGCACTATGGAAAAGCAGAGTTAATGACATGCTGGAGGTATTGTTTGTACCTTGTGAGAATAGTAGAAGGCAACAATGCCCAAAGGCCAGAAGCAGCAGAGCATGGAGAAAATGGCGAGGCCCAGGTAGTCTCGAGGTGGGAGCACCAGAAAGTTGTCCTCACTCTCGCTTTCACTGGCGCTATCACTCTGGCAGACAGAAGTAACACAGTACCACACAGTCAGTTAAAAAAGTAGACATGGCAATTATTTGAAATGTATTTTCGTTAAAGTTAGTTATTTCAAATGATAACTTGAGACTAATTAATGACATTTTTAACATATTTTTTGAAGACCAATCTTATCTTATCAACTAATCTACACTTCACACGAGTGTTTTTTAAAATGTTTTCACCAAGTACCACCTAAGAAAACACTTGGCTCGGTAAGCACCACCATAATGACCAACATTAATATACAGTAGCGTAGTAGGCCTACATATTCATTAAAACAAGGCAGATAATTTATTTAACAAGTATATTTAATAGTTTTGGCCAGTGTAACATTTCACACTGATTGAACAGTAACAGAATGTTTAAATATAGGATAATAAAACAATGTATTTAAGTCCAATGACTATTTGACAAACCACTAAACAGAGCCTGCATACCGTTAGTGGTACACATTCCAAAGACTGAGAATTACTGCTTTACACAAACCAACTACTGAGCTTAGTTGTTCAATTATTCTCTCTTAAAACTCATATAAAAGGGAACCTCTTATGGAAAGTTTCTTACCTATTGGTACCTGCTTTTGTTTATTCAAGATTTGCCTACATCCAGAAAATTTCCACTCCAAACATGGAGGCAAGGCAAAGATATTTATACAATAATCTTGCCTTCCTTCATACTTCATCCAAATGAGCAGTTTGGAATTTATACAATTAGTTTCTCCCATTGATGACATCAGTGGATACCTCCATATATGGTAACGATTTACCCAAACAGCTTTGCGTGACTCAGTCATTGTAGTCTGACATTGTTAACTCTATCCTCTTGTTGTACGGCAGACTGACTCATACATGCACATGCATCCTCCACTGTTGACATTTTTAATACAAAGAAGCAAATAGTTTGAATTTACATCTGTCAATGGACTTGATATGGAAGTGCTAAAAATTGCAATGTGGCGTACCGGGGGAGAAGACGCATTCAAAGTGCAGGCACGTAGGTAAGACCGCCCACAAAATGGCAGTTTGAAGACGGTCCGTAAAAAATCATCCATGCTAAATTTTGACCAAAGGACCACCATTACCTGTTACGTAGACCACACATAAGTGTTTTAAATGTATTGCCTCACTCCATTACCCATTTGTTAACCCCTTTAAATGAAGTGAGCTATTTCACATTTATTACTCCAAATGTTTGTGTGCATTCTCATTCCAGGGCACGGTCGTCAGCAAAGGTAGTACGAGAAGAAGTCCAGTTACCACTCGATTAAATCTTTGTGAAACCACAGCTTTAACATTACAGATGAGATACATTTTTTAAAGTACTGAAATTACCCGGAAATCGGACAGTCCTGAATTGACTATGGTACGACCCTCATTTTCAAGACCATCCAGTACTACTGGTGTCTGTGAGTGACAGGGAAAAAAATCTCTGACTCGTTCAGAGAAGTTATTTCCTGTTGGTTTGCTGCAGACACCGAATATAAAAACTGCTTTTTTCAAACAACTGCTTTGTACTGTGCACAATAATAATAGTAATAATGAAAATAATACAAACAAACATTAAATTTAAAACAATTACTGGTCAAAAAAGTTAGTATTGTTGGTATCTCAATTAACAAATGTCCTGGTTATTTTTTGCCAATGCCAAAATGTTGCCTTGGTTACTGTTTTCTTGTCTCAATATTGTGCATAATAAACTGTTGTAGTTTACATTTGGTGCATTGAGAGTAGCCCAGCTAAAAAAAGAAGCATTTGCTTTCAAGATAAATTTAGCGATTAATCTTTATTGATATGCTACTAAATATTGAGACTGCCCTAAAAATAACATAATATTAGTAGTTACTGTATGATTCCTACTGGGAGACAGTTTGCATTTGCAGTGATGGAGCTGGAGCACAGATACTTGCTATTCTATCCTGGCCTTGTTCCTGGACCTCCGCATCACAAGAAGTGCTTAGCCAACCAGAGTGGATTTGGTGCCTCTGTCAACAGCCTTGAGCGGCCTGACAGATAAGGCAGGATTAACGGATTGTTCCGTCATCGCGAGGTGACAGGGACACAGCCAGAGGACACTGCCATTTATGTGCTAAATTGCTTCTGCAGAACGCCAGACCACCGCCTGCTACTCGCACTTCATCGCCCTTCCCCTCCTCCACTTTGGCCGCAACATGCTACTTGTGGTCCAAACACTAAGACTGAGCAAGCTAATTAATGACAGACAGACATCGATCGACTGTAGCGGAGCGGAATGAGGATGGCAATGAGAATGCTTGGGTGACCTTTGAGAAGCTGTGGCCTTGCTTCACTCACTGAGTGGATGTTTGGGCAGAAATGTCATTAGTTTCACTTTCTGTACAGATCAATCAAAGCAAAGAGAAAGTGGGAGCAAAATATAGTCCCTGTCCACACATATATATATATTTTTAAACCGGAACAGAAAGGCCCTTTAAACACATGACAATGGTGTTTTGGGTGCATTGTATACACTCACCGGACACAACCTTAGATAGAATTGCTCAAACACAATACAATATTTGATCTATTTAGGAACAATCCCCTCCTTTCATAACAATCAAACTGATGTTGAATACATACTGGCTGTAATTATGAATGAAGGTTTGGCTTACGAAGATAATGCTTGGTTTTGATTGATATTGTCAGACACTGTTGAATTGAACCCCACCAAGATAACCATGAATTGATTAACGTGGTTGAAAAACTTATTTGGGTGTTACCATTTAGTGGTCAATTGTACGGAATATGTACTGAACTGTGCAATCTACTAATAAAAGTATCAATCAATCAATCAATAAATAGGATTTACAGTGATTTACATTATTTGTATTGTGCCCAAAATATATCAACATTGACCTTTAGTGTTTTATCCTTAAATTCTGACCTACAGTAGTTATGATTATTTTGGGATTCAAGGGTTGAAGGCAGTGTATTCAAACAACTCACCGCAAAAAGTAGTAGGTGTGGCAATCCCAGTCTAACTCATGGCATGATATTATCACTTTATTTTGCCATTTAAAGTTTTACTGTATCACGACACAGCCATTCAATATACTGTAAGAAATTAACAGAAAATTATATCCATGCAACTGAAAGCTTTATAACAGTTGTCTTACATATTTTATATAATATGCTTTTTTGGGTATAAGAAGTACCCAAATAAACTGATAAATGACATCACACAGCCATTATTCCAATATTTGATACTTTATTACTGGGATTCTCAAACTGTGTTATACGTACCACTTGAGATACATGGGCTCCATTTAGTGGTAAGCCTAAGAATCTCTTGTTTAAAGTGCTTTATTTTCCTTTATTCAAACACAATTTTACTGTTAAAACCGTGTATAATGTTACAGTGGCAAGACATATTAAATATATTTGCTGACGAAAAAAATTGGCCTTGTTTTTAATAAATACTTAAGCCTATTAAGCTACTGTATTTAATGTTTGTCACTATGATGGTACTTGGAGAGCCACGTTTTTTTCTGAGGTGGTATGGGTACTCCGGCTTCCTCCCACTTCCAAAGACATGCACCTGGGGATAGGTTAATTGGCAACACTAAATTGGTCCTAGTGTGTGAATGTGAGTGTGAATGTTGTCTGTCTATCTGTGTTGGCCCTGCGATGAGGTGGCGACTTGTCCAGGGTATACCCTGCCTTCCGCCCGATTGTAGCTGAGATAGGCGCCAGCGCCCCCCGCGACCCCGAAAGGGAATAAGCGGTAGAAAATGGATGGATGGATGGTATTTGGTGAAAAAAGTTTAAGAGCCACTGCTTTATTAATACTGTTCAGTACTGAAACACTCACATCTACATTCTTAGGTGTGCATTAAACAATTTCACTACCAAAATGCATGAGAAAAATCAAGATGATGCCATCTGGGATATATGGTTTTTGTCAATGACCATGATTTGTAGTTGAACAAGATATCATAGTGGTTTTCAACGTTGTAGAACTGCACTGCCTCAGACCAAGGGCTGTTTTCTAATATTTTTGAAACAGTTCCCTTATGACGTAGTAGGTCTACACGCCAAACTACAGTACATCATATTGTTTAATGAATATCTCAGTGTTTATCAAAAATGGGTTTGATTATCTTTGAAATGTCAAAATTTGTATTGTAGCTTTGTATTGCATCTCATTAGACCGTATAACTATTGTGTACAGTACTGTATGGAGCAAGTGACCCATCCTGACAGATAAAAATTCAATTGACAAACAGAATGTGTGCGCTAAAAATATTTTAACAAATAGGGGCATTGTATTTTACCTTCTCCTGCACAATAAAAAAATCGTTTTAAAGTGTGAACCTTATTTATTTAGAGATTAGATGAAGTGCCAGTGGTCCCGCTAAATCAACCCACAGCTGCCTGTGCCAAAACAAGATTATGTGGCTCCCTGTTATCTGCTTTATGAACACAGTGCACCTGGACGGGTGGGTGTGTGATCCATCACAGTAGCAGCTGGTCATTACCGCCATCATGCAACCACACATGAGCAAAGCAGTGGGTGCTGATCTGCATTAATCCTGATAGCCACACTTGATAAAGGCACAGAATGACTGCTGCATTCAGGGCCACTGACATTGACTTGGGCATATTAAAGACACTTTTTTCTGCTTGCTTGATAAAAGTGACTGAAAAGTTTTCGTCAGGACATCTGTCGTTCAGGGGCGTCACAAGCTTTTAAGGACAGGGGGGGCTTAGTCCCCAGGAGATGAACAGGATGTTAGTGAACGTAGCGCACGAGTACAAAATTTCACAAACGGCTAACAAAGACTTAGAAATTATTCTTTGTTATTATTATTATTTCAGTCGGTTAAGGAAATTAATTATATATATAAGTCTGAATATAATTGATAAAACTTTTATGTATACTGTAAGAAAGACTTAGAGTACGTCTGCGGATCTGAAAAAGAGTGAAAGCTGTCAAAGAGCTGAGGGACCAACTTCAAAGTGCAATCCTGAAACAAATAATGCAAACAATAAAATGTAACTTCCAGAGCTTGACATCAATGATGTCCCGTCGTCCCGGGGGCGGTAAAAAAAATGCACGGGATGATGGCTTTTAACCATTTTTTTCTTTTTCTCTTTATGTATTTATTCATTTTACATTTTATATTCAATGTGTTGCATTTTACTCCCTCTGAAAATCCTATGAAATGTTTAACAAGCCATCCTATAATAATACAACAGCTATTAATGTAACAAATCAATACAATAAAACAAATATATTTTTAATTATGTTTTTTTTCATAATTTTAACAATAAGCTAATGTATACTACTTTATATAGATTCTACAAGAAACACAAAACTTAAAAACTAAATTATTTACAATTGCAGACACAAGGTTTTGTGCAGCTTCACTCATTGTAAAGGAAAACGGAAGTCCACGCAGGAAAAAAAAATGACTACAAAGATGGTGTCTGGGTTTCATGATCCACCCAAAAATAAATACAACAAATGGCTTATCGATAAGCCATTTAAAAATATTTAAAAACAATATTTATTTATATGTATCATTATTCTTCTACTCACCTTTCCAGTAGAGGCCTCTCCCCTCTCTCTTTCTGTGCTCTTCTGCCCTGACTCCTACAGGTCAATAGGGGTTGTGGAGTGATTATTATTATTATGGTTTGTGCAGCCCTTTGAGACACTAGTGATTTAGGGCTATATAAGTAAACATTGATTGATTGATTGATTATCTACTAATGATAGTCATACGTGATTGAGCTCAGCTCTTATTTCTCCTTCAAGTGTAAAGTGAGAAACACACCTAATGCTCCAGAAGGAAGTAACCCCAAATATAGCAAATGCTAAAAAAGAGTGCACATTTAACTTTATAAATAACCAGGACCTTCATGATGCATTTCAGGCTAAATAAGTAGCAGCATTGTTTTAGAGCGGGAATGTAACTTTTGCCTGCAAAACAACAACAGAGGTTGTCCATAGTGTGCTAGACAGGTTTTTATTTGTCAAACACAGAACTGGTGTAAAGTGGAGCAAATACATTTTACTACAAGCAGTCAGAGGTGGGACCGAGTCATTGTTTTGCAAGTCACATGTAAGTCTCAAGTCTTTGCCCGCAAGTCTCTCAAGTCCCGAGTCAAGACAGGCAAGTCCTGAGTCAAGTCCAAAGTCAAAACTGAAAAGTCTCAAGTCAAGTCCCAAGTCCTGCATTTTGAGTTTCGAGTCATTTCAAGTCCTTTTAACCACAGACAAATATATTTACACAGATTGTGTATGCTTTTAAAACACTGTATGTATTTATAATAAAAAAAAATTGTGCTGACATTGCACTTCATAATAGCACTATTAACCAGTTACTTTAAACATGTAACTCATTCCTTTACAGAATAAACACATTTGAAAAAAAGTGCAACCGTACTTATTTGCACAAAAGTGTTATCATTGTATTTCCATTGCATATTGCATTGGAACTACTTCCACAGCAGTTTCCATCCTTTTCTTACCTTATCTCATTGATCTCATCTCATACTGTATATGTTTATGTGTGCGTACACATGAAAAACATAAATACATGAACATAATAAACATAGTTGTACTTTTTAGATGTCAGGGCCCTATGGAATTTGTACATATATTCTTTATATAGTATACATTTTAACTGAACTTTATTTGACTGTGTTTATCTCTTTGAAGGTGGCTAAAATATGCAGTGCTGCTGACCGCCGTCTAACGTTATGTTACTGTGTGTAATACATTCATTAACGTAACATTATGTGTAGGTACCTCATGCAATCCTGCTTAAAAAAAAATCACTTGACAAAAAGTATGAATAAGGTAGCGAACTGCAGTAAACGCAACAGATTGTAGTGTTTGCAATGACGTTATAACCATAGACATTTTATAAGTAGACCGAGCATTGGCTGCTGTGACGCGAGCAATTTGGCCGCCATCTTGAAGTGGTGATGAGGAGCTGGTGAGCAGCCTAAACTGACAGTTGAGATGTAGAAAACAAATATGCCGGGCTGGTGTTTAGCGTTTTCCTGCTCAAATGAGCGGACTGTTGAAAATAGGAATCGGGGGATTACTTTTCACAAGTAAGATTTAAAATTAATGTACTATTTGTTATATTTTGTGAAAATAATATTACTACAGAGTTGAGAAGGAGCAAAGATCTTCAATATTCGTATGTGAAAATAACAAAGAAATCTTCTGGGGGAGGATGATGCTCCTACAGGTATTTGGTTTACAAACTTTCAGCCCGACCTAAAACAAAATTCCCCAGCCACCACTGATTATGATGCATTTTCATTTTAGGCAAAACATAAGACAATACTCTCTTAACAGTATAACTGTAACGACAAAAAGGCTTCAAGTAACAATATTGAAATACTAACTTTGTTGGGTAAGACAGACTTTGATTTTATTCTGAATCCAGTGAAACAGATTGGTGGTTTTAGCTAATATAAAGACTTTCAGGTGTTTATATATGTTTAAGTATTTGGCAGACACTTTTATCCCTAAGCAACATACATGAAAAATACATATAAAACAATCACTATAAACATGACCGTTTACGGGAAGAATGTAATAGAAAATATCAATACAACGTGTCAAGACAGAATAAACTCTCTGCTGTTGCAGCAACAGAGATACAGTCAATTGGTCCGTAAGATGTATATATATCTAATATATTCATACATTGTTTACGTAAGATATACACATGTATATATAACCTAATCATGTTGTTTCTTCAATTCAAAAATAGCCGACCCTTTTCTCCCCCTTCTCTGGGATTAATATTCCCAGTTTTGATCTTGGGCGTCTGGTCACTTATAGCATATAAGAATATTCTATTACTGTTAAGCAAACTATGAATAATAAAACACACCAAAACATGTGTCCTTTATTATAGTTACATGTATGACAAAAAAGCGCGTGAAAATCAGTGGTATTCAGTGAGATAAAATGCGCCCACAGTTCATTGCTCCTGCCAAATGTATTGCACTGAGTGGAGTGGGTCACCACTCCAAGATGGCGGCCGCACGTCTCGTCTCGTCAGCGCCAGTAGGCAGTATCGCTCGATGCTGCGTCTACTTACGGTATAAGATGCCTATGGTTCTAACGTTAGCAGTGAGTTTACAGCCTCACTGATTTAACTACACAGCAAATAAAAGTTACGTTACTCAGTCAATTAACGTTAGCTTACATTCAAAACTTACCCTTTGTGCAACTTCAAATGTCGAACAAAGTTGAAAGTTGTTGTGTCCCTGTCTGTAATCTTCAAACTGCATGTTTTGCATAAGGCAATTCGTTTTTTGTTGACCAAGTCGTAGTTTTAATAACCGAACAAAACTATTTTTAGCAAAGTTTTTCCTCACTGGCGTGTTTTTTGAGAGCTCTTCTTCGTTGGTTTTCCTGCAATTTGATTGGATGAATGATGTGTGACAAAAATAACGTGGATGTAACTTGATTGGCTGTTGTTCTGACAGGTAGCGCACACACGCTGTCACACACACAGGCGTACACAATGGAAGATACGGAGCGCTCCTGAATAACATTTTAATCGATGGGTTTTGGGGAAAGTTGCAAGTCATGTCAAGTAAAAAGGCTCAAGTCCAAGTAAAGTCACAAGTCATTGATATTAAAGTCTAAGTCGAGTTGCAATTCTTTTTACATTATGTCAAGTCCAGTCTAAAGTCATCAAATTCATGACTCGAGTCGAAGGCATGTGACTCGAGTCCACACCTCTGAAAGCAGTGATGAATACTTACTTTCTTGAAAAAGTTTCTTATGTCCACTTTGCATCCGTTCACGTGTTTGTTCTGCAGCGCCGCGTTCTTCAAAGCTGCATTTCTGCAGGACCGCGAGGAAGGTCGCAGAGAAAATGTGGACTGGATTTGAGTGATGTGGGCATTTTCCATATGAACAAGTGGAATGGATTGGGTACCGACACACTGAAGGGGCTCGCTGCTGCTATAAAGTGAGGGGAAACTGAGTGAATAATGACAGGTTATATGATTATTTATTTTAAACTCTTATTCGGGCCACTTTGAAATTAATATTTCGACATGTATTTGTAAGAAAAAGAAAAAGAAAAAATATATATATATATATATATATATATATAACGCCAAATTATTTAGGGGTCTTAAGAATATAGGCCTAGTAACGCCCCTGCTGTCGTTCAAAGCAAATCCTTGTCATGGGTCTTAGACACAAGCTCAGAGTCTGCATGTACATTGTGTTAATCAGTGGAGCACAAGTTTTCTATCTTCAAACTCATCACGCCAGCTGGAGGCGGAACTGTCCAGCACACCTGCTGCTGATTAGATTCCGGGCCATTAAAGCAGAGTGCCTCCAGCTGGGAAACATCGGTTCCTACCATTTGACACATCACACGTGACTCTTGCACGTCGTTCCTGGGCTACTCGCGCCCACTCGTTGATTTGCACCTATATATTGTTCCTGTCATCTCCCCTGTATTTGTGTTTAGTTCCCTGCCTCTAGTTTGGTAGCAACTTTCTTTTTGTGCAACCCACCGTACCATCGCTTCATGTGAGTTTGTGTTTTATCTAACATTGTGCTTAATTTTTTGCATCAAACATTTTCCTGCTCTTGCTTTACCTGCCTCCTCTACATTTGGGGTCCAACGAAAACAACACTATACTTTGACAGCGGGACTTTTCCTCGCATACAAAAACTCCAATAAAATTAACCTTGGAATTTGATGCCAGGAACACGTGACAAAGAAGTAAGGAAAGGTGGCAATAAATACCGATAAAGTTGAGGAATGCTCATCAAACACTTATATGATACATCCCACAGGTGTGCAGGCTAATTGGCAACAGTTGGGTGCCATGATAAGGTGTAAAAGCAGCTTCCATGAAATGTTAAGTAATTCACATCAAGGATGGGGCGAGGGTCACCACTTTGTAAGCAAATTGTCCAACAGTTTCAGAACAATATTTCTCAACGAGCTTTTGGAAGGAATTTAGGGATTTTACCATCTACGGTCCGTAAAATCATAAACAAGTTCAGAGAATCTGGAGAAATCACTGCGCGTAATCGATGATATTACGGACTTTTGATCCCTCAGGCGGTACTGCATCAAAAACCAACATCAGTGTGTATTGGCTCAGGAACACTTCATAACACCACGGTCACTAACTACAGTTGGTCGCTACATCTGTAAGTGCAAGTTAAAACTCTACTATAAAAAGCAAAACCCATTTATCAACAATATCCTGAAATGCTGTCGGCTTGGCTGGGCCCAAGCTCACCTAAAATGAACTGATGCAAAGTGGAAAGGACTTCTGTGGTCTGACGAGTCCACATTTCAAATTATATTTGGAAACAGAGAACGTGGTGTCCTCCAGAACGAAGAGGAAAATAACCATTTGGATTGATATAGGCGCAAAGTTCAAAAGCCAGCATCTGTGATAGTAAGGGGATGTATTAGTGCCCAAGGCAAGGGTAACTTACACATCTGTGTAAGTTACCATTAATGCTGAAAGGTCCATACAGTTTTTGGAGCTACACATGTTGTCATACAAGCAACGTTATCATGGACGCCCCTGCTTATTTCAGCAAGACAAGTGCGGGTACTTTCCTGGCCCGCCTGCAGTCCAGACCTGTCTCCTATCGAAAATTTGTGGCGCATTATGAAGCGTAAAATACGACAGCGGAGACCCCGGACTGTTGAACGACTGAAGCTCTACATAAAACAAGAATGGGAAAGAATTCCACGTACAAAGCTTCAAAAATTAGTTTCCTCAGTTCCCAAACGTTTATTGAGTGTTGTTAAAAGAAAAGGTGATGTAAAACAGTGACGAACATGCCCTTTCCCAACTACTTTGGCAAGTGTTTGGGGAATTGTGTTAGATGTAAATATAACGGGATACGATGATTTGCAAATCCTTTTCAACCCTTATACAATTTAATACAATTTGATGTTCAAACTCATAAACTTAATTTTTTTTTGCCAATAATAATTAACTTAGAATTTCATGGCTGCAACACTTATAGAACCTTTATTTAACCAGATAAAGGTTCTATAAGTGTTGCAGCCATGAAATTCTAAGTTAATTATTAATGGCAAAAAAAAAATTAAGTTTATGAGTTTGAACATCATAAACTCATAAACTTAATTTTTTTTTGCCAATAATAATTAACTAAGAATTTCATGGCTGCAACACTCATAGAACCTTTATTTAACCAGATAAAGGTTCTATAAGTGTTGCAGCCATGAAATTCTAAGTTAATTATTAATGGCAAAAAAAAAAGTTAAGTTTATGAGTTTGAACATCAAATATCTTGTCTTTGTAATGCATTAAATTGTATAAGGGTTGAAAAGGATTTACAAATCATTGTATTCCGTTTATATCATTGAGGGCCACATTGCAGTTATGGTTGCCCTAAGAGGGCCGCATTTGACAATGAGTAATATATGAATATATATATATATATATATATATATATATATATATATATATATATATATATATATATATATATATATATATACCATGCAACGAGGTGGCGACTTGTCCAGGGTGTACGCCACCTTCCGCCCGAATGCTGCTGAGATAGGATCCAGCGACAAGTGCGGGTACTTTCCTGGCCCGCCTGCAGTCCAGACCTGTGTCCTATCGAAAATGTGTGGCGCATTATGAAGCGTAAAATACGACAGCGGAGACCCGGACTGTTGAACGACTGAAGCTCTACATAAAACAAGAATGGGAAAGAATTCCACTTACAAAGCTTCAAAAATTAGTTTCCTCAGTTCCCAAACGTTTATTGAGCGTTGTTAAAAGAAAAGGTGATGTAAAACAGTGGTGAACATGCCCTTTCCCAGGGTGTACGCCGCCTCCCGCCCGAATGCAGCTGAGATAGGATCCAGCGACCCCGCCGCGACCCCAAAAGGGACAAGCGGTAGAAAATGGATGGATATATATATATATATACATATATATATATATATATATATATATACATATATATATATGTATATATATATATATAACAGGTTTATTGTAACTTTTGAGGATTGTGTAGGATGTGTATGCTACTCTAAGTGTTGGTTGCAGGATTAAGTATAAAATTAACCATGTAAATAATTCAAGAGGATGTTGTACATGCGTGATGGATGAAATCTTCATCTGACCAAGAGGGCAGGCACAAGGGAGATCCGGGGACAGGCAGGAGGTCAAGGGCAGGCGGCAAGCAACAATGTCCGAGTTTAGAGGAGTGATCAAGGGAGGCAGTCCAATCTCCGGGTGGAGGTTGAGGTACAGCACTCGAGCACACGAAACAAGGCGGGCATGCAAGGAGGACGATGGAAATAAGTCAACAAGACAAAACGGGCAAAAGACAAAAAAGGGGAGGACAACGAGAGGGAAGCCAGAGACGTGAACGCTTACTACAGGAGTTAACAACGTTCCAGCGTAGGCTCCAAGGAGTGACTTGTTCTTATGCTGTCCTCCTGATTTCTGCCAGATGCACTGATGACTGACAGCCTGCAGCTGGGGCGAAGCGTGGGCGTGAGGCACGCGTGCAGTGGGCGTGTCCTGGCATGCTGCCAGGTAGAGAGTGTGATCTTGCTGCGGGAGAATCTTGGGTTCGGATCAGCGCCACAACAGTACCCCCCTCTTTAGGCGAGGGACCCGACGAGCATCTGAGGGCCTCCGGGTTGGCGCGGTAGAAGTCCTCCAGAAGAGAGTGGTCGGCAAGGTAGGAAGCCGGCACCCATGATCCGTCCTCCGGTCCGTATCCCTCCCAGTTGACCAGGTATAACAGCCCTCTACCCTGTCGATGGACCCTGAGGATCTTCCTTACCGTCCAAACCGGGTCCCTGTGACCAGCATTGTAGTTTAATTCAGCCGGGGAAAAGTCGCCTAGAGAAAAATGCACAGGGGTGAAGCAGGTTATTAATTTTAGATCGCTGAGAAATTATAGCTCCAATCCCTGAATCAGAAGCACCCACCGCCACCAAGAATGGAAAGTCCCAGTTCAGATGGATGAGGACAGGTGTGTCAGGGGTTGTAGGTGAACAACCCCAAGATGCAGAGATGGTGGCAGGCTTTGAGCAAGAAAACATAACTTAATGTCCAAAAATATAAAAATAAAGAAGAAACACAAACCAGAAACTGGGAGGAGAAACTGGAAACAGGGAATAGGTATCCAGCCAACAGGAACTAGGAACAAACAAACTGGAAGCAGGGAACAAAAAGACAGTAAGCTACAAACAACTACAGAATATAGCTTGCCGCTACCGCTACACTGACATCTATACGACAGGTAGGAACGACAAGTAGACATGACATCGACAGGTATTAGCGACAATAATCCAGCACTGACTGGAGGAGAAAACAGGTCTAAATAGTGGCTGGCTGATTGACACCAGGTGTGGCCAGGTGCCAATCAGCCACAGCTGAGGGGACACAGCACTAAGGAAAACAAACAGGAAACAGAACCAAAATTAGAGTGCTGACAGGAACTAAAGACAGGAAACAAAGACAAATGCAGAGGAAAAACTAAGACATAGTCAAACTGTCAGGGAAAAGCCTGATAGGGTGCAGAGATAAAGCTGGTCTTGAGTCCTCTAAAGGCACTGTCGGCCTCAGGTGACCACAAAAAGTTGACCTTGGGTGAGGTGAAAGCGTTGAGGGGTGCGGCAATACGACTGAAATTTCGAATGAATCTTCTATAAAATCCTGTGAAGCCCAGGAATCTCCTGATTTCTGTCTTGGATGTAGGTTGCGGCCAGGCTACCTCAGCGTTGACCTTCTCAGGGTCAGCTCTGATGTGACCTCTTTCCATAATGAAGCCAAGAAAATCCACCTATGAGGCGTGAAAATGGCATTTCTCTGCCTTGACAAACAGTCTGTTCTCAAGAAGACGCTGAAGGACCAAACAAAGATGGTGTTGATGCTCCTGCAGGTTGCGAGCAAAGATAAGGATGTCGTCCAAGTAGACAACAACAAATTGGTCCAGCATGTCACGTAGGATGTCATTGACCAGTGTCTGAAAAACAGCAGGAGTAATGGTAAGACCAAAAGGCTTGGCGCAGTGAAAGAGTGGCCGTGCGCAACCCGAGGGTCCCTGGTTCAATCCCCACCTAGTACCAACCTCGTCACGTTCGTTGTGTCCTGAGCAAGACACTTCACCCTTGCTCCTGTTGGGTGCTGGTTAGCGCCTTGCCTGGCAGCTCCCTCCATCAGTGTGTGAATGTGTGTGAATGGGTAAATGTGGAAGTTGTGACAAAGCGCTTTGAGTTCCTTGAAGGTAGAAAAGCGCTATAACAAGTACAACCCATCCATCCATCCATCCATTTTCTACCGCTTATTCCCTTTTAGGGGTCGCGGGGGGCGCTGGCGCCTATCTCAGCTACAATCGGGCGGAAGGCGGGGTACACCTGGACAACCCATTTATCATTTATCATTTATCATTTATTTAACTCTGTACTCGTAATGGCCAAGGTAAGTATTAAACACTGTTTTCCATTCATCCCCCTCTTTAATCCGAACCAAGTGGTATGCGTTGCGAAGATCGAGTTTAGTGAAGATGGTAACTGGTGCCAGGGGTTCAAAAGATGTGTTCAGAAGTGGCAGTGGGTACTTGTTTTTAAAGGTTATGTTGTTGATGTGCCGGTAATAAATGCAGGGTTGCAAGGACCCGTCCTTCTTGGTCACAAAGAAAAACCCCACATCCACAGGGGATTTGTAAGGGGTAAATGATACCGGAAGCCACTGATTCTGTAATTCTTCACAGCTTCATTTTCGGGAAGAGACAGGTTGTACAGCAGACTGGAAGGCAGGGAGGCAGCTCGATACCGCAGTCATATGGCCTATGCTGCAGGAGAGATTCAGCACGTTCCTTGCTGTATACTTCGGCGAGGTCTTGGTAGCACTCAGGGATGGTAGCGAGGTCGACCTGGTGGTTAGTGGGTTGAATTGTTCTGCTGGAGGCCGAGGCTGACTTCAAGCAGTTAGCGTGACAGAGGATGCTCCAAGCCATTATCTCTCCGGAGGTCCATGAAATGGGAAATGTTGCTTCAACCAAGCTCTGCCTAGGACCACTGGAGTGAAAGGGGCCTCCAAAACCCAGAAACACATGGTTTCAGAATGGTTTCCGGATAAGGTCAGAAGCAGCGGTTCTGAACTGTGTCTGATAGGACCCAATGGATATCCGTCCAGAGCTTGAGCAAGAAGGTCCTTGTTCAAGGATAACAGAGGAATCTTGTTTTCTTGGGCAAAGCTGTAGACAATCAGACTATCGTCCGCCCCGGAGTCCAAAAAAAAACCTTAACTGCCTGCCCGGGTTGTCCCTGGGGAAGTGTCTCACCAGGGTCCCCCTACTGGTGAGCCAGGTTTTTTAGTAGTGCCGGGCAGTAGCGGAGAATGTGTCCCGCACCCCTACAGTAAAGGCAGAGATGTTGCCTCATCCTTCTCTCCCTTCCCCCGGCCCCAAATGGGTTTTTCCCACTTGCATGGGTTCGGGGAATGAAACCACAACTGGGGCAGGTTGTCCTCCAAATGGCTGCAAGACGGGAGAGGAAGTCGTGGCCGGGGTTCTCCTAGCGACGCTCCGGGATGTCTCGGTTGCTCGCTCAATAAGTCTCTGGTCATACTGGAGTGCCAAGTCAATGAAGTCTCTACAAGAGGTTGGCCTATCCCTCAGCAGACCGTCTTTGATTTATTCGGCGAATCCCTGACGAAAAGCACTTTGGAGAGCTTTGTCGTTCCAGCCGCTGTCTGCCGCAATGGTCCGGAACTCAAGGGTGTAAGCTGCCACCGAGCGGGTTCCTTGCTTGATGGTATGGAAGCGTCTTGCGGCATCCACCCCATCCTTGGTGTGGTCGAATACAGCCAAAAATTCTGACCAGAAGACTGAGTACTTGTTTTTACAGTAAAAGCTCACTCGGCAGAATTTAACCGTAAAATCTTGTTTTTACAGTAAAAACTCTCTCGGTGGAATTTAACCACAAAATCTATTGTTAATTTGACATTCTACAATTGGATTAATAATTTGTCTTGAAATCATAAGTTAAGCAGATAATGAAGTACATTATTAATCTTTATTTAAAGAAAAAATGTTTTGGAATACATGATAATATAATATTTAGATTTTGATAATGTTGGATTTTAAAATATATGCAATTGCATGCAGTACATGATTTTAATGTCAAATATATTTAGTAAGAAAAGATTAAGTATGTTATTAACGCAAATTATTTCTAGGCTTTCGCAGGCCACATAAAAAATGTGACGGGCTAGATTTGGCCCCCGTACCTTGAGTTTGACAACTTCGCAAGGACCCGTCCTTCTTGGTCACAAAGAAAAACCCCACATCCACAGGGGATTTGTAAGGGGTAAATGATACCGGAAGTCAGTGATTCTCCACACCCTTGTGTGCAACTTTAGTTAATATTTCTCACTCCTTTTGAGTGCTTTTTGTTACTGTTTTTTGGTTAACTCAATTGTGAAAGTTACAGCCTTATTCTAAAAGGGAATAAATTAATTTGTATCTTCAAAATTCCAAAGACTATACCCCATAATGCTGCTTGTCTCTTACAGGGTCACAGGGGGTGCAAGTGCCTATCCCAGCTGCACACAGGCGGAAGATAATGTAAAAACCTATTTTTTTGGAAAAGCAGCAAAATCATAAAAAACAAAACAAACAAAAACAACATTTTATAAAATCATTTCATGTACATAAGTTTTCACAACTTTTGCTCAATATTTTGTTGATGCACCTTTGGCAGG
Source organism: Nerophis ophidion (assembly GCF_033978795.1). Lineage (NCBI taxonomy): Eukaryota > Metazoa > Chordata > Actinopteri > Syngnathiformes > Syngnathidae > Nerophis > Nerophis ophidion. The sequence continues at coordinate 26,520 of NC_084613.1, forward strand.
AATTACAGCCTCAAGTCTTTTTGAATACGATGCCAGAGGTTTGGCACGCGCATCTTTGGGCAGTTTCGCCCATTCCTCAATACAGCACCTCTCAAGCTCCATCAGGTTGGATGAGAAGTGTTGGTTTGCCTCAGCACATTGCTGCATTCCTCTTTCCCTCCATCCTGACTAGTATCTCAGTTCCTGCTGCTAAAAAACATGATCACAGCATGATTGCCATCACCATGCTTCACTGTAGTGGTGCCTGGTTTCTTCCAAACATGATGCCTGGCATTGACGCCAAAGAGTTCACTATTTGCCTCATCAGACCAGAGAATTTTGTTTCTCATGGTCTAAGTATTTCAGCAGCATTTTGGCAAACCTTTTCCGAAGAAATTCCTTCCGTCTGGCCACTATAGTATTTGGAAATTTGAGGACAAAAATAATTTATTCCATTTTGGAATAAGGCTGGAGTATACCAAAATGTGGAAAATGTGAAGCGCTGTGAATACTTTCCGAATGCACTGTGATTTCCTTTTTTGAAAACTAGATTTGACTTTCCTGTGGATGTGTCTGGCAACCCTTCTATCTGTCCCAAGGCCTGCGACAATAAATCGCTCAAGATGGAAGTCAACACCTGGGACATTGTACAATATAATTTCCCTTGTTTTGGTTACCTTTCCACATTAGAATAGATTTGGTACCAATTTCTTGTAGCTGGGAATTGATATTGTTATTCAAATTTATCAATTTGTCATACTTTTGTGTGCGTTAACAAATGTCAATTGTTTATATAATTAAATCATATTTTTGAATGTAACATTTAAAATGTATGTGATTACGATAACTGCGCTGAATCTCGTTTGCAATTTTGTATAATTTACTTTCGAAAGGACTTTGAAAAGCTGCAATTCTAAGACTTGAATTGCAGTAGTGACTATGGTGTGTTGCCTTCCTTAGAAAGTAGTCTTCGCAATTAGGCTAAGGCTAGTATTTGTTTTGCATCATAAAAAGTGTTTAGACAGTAAGTATTGTACTGACAGTATTACACATTTGCTGGTTGATTGTAACGTGTGTCATAGCTGTAATTTCCATTACCAAATCACTATGTAAAATTACTAATGCTATTAAGTAGAAACACTGTGCTAAAATTTGGTAATGCACGGATATATTTGCTGTTCCGGATTAAATGTAATTTCAAAATGTAAGTGTGATCGTTATTGTGTAATATACAGTATCCACTCGCTGTTCCAGTTAAAATGTACTTTATAAAATAAATGGAAATTAACATCAGAATAACGCATTTTGACAAATCAATCAATCAATCAATCAATCAATCAATGTTTATTTATATAGCCCTAAATCGCAAGTGTCTCAAAGGGCTGCACAAACCACAATGACATCCTCGGTATAGCCCACATAAGGGCAAGGAAAAACTCACTCCAGTGGGACGTCGACAATGATGACTATGTGAAACCTTGGAGAGGACCGTATATGCGGGCACCTATCCCCCTACCCCCCTAGGGGAACGAAAGCAATGGATGTCGAGCAGATCTAACATGATATTGTGAAAGTCCAATCCATAGTGGATCCAACATAACCGTGAGAATCCATACCAAAGTGGATCCAATATAGTAGCGAGAATCCCGTCCCAAGTCAAGCCAGCAGGAAACCATCCCAGGCGGAGGCGGATCAGCAGCGCAGAGATGTCCCCAACCGATACACAGGTGAGCGGCACATCCTGGGTCCCGATTTTGGATGAGCGGTCCATCTGGGTCCCGACTCTGGAAAGCCAGTACTTCATCCATGGCCACCGGACCGGAACCCCTCCACAAAGGAGGGGGGGACATAGGAGAAAAAGAGAAGAAACGGCAGATCAACTGGTCTAAAAAGGGGGTCTATTTAAAAGCTAGAGTATACAAATGAGTTTTAAGATGAGACTTAAATGCTTCTACTGAGGTAGCATCTCGAGTACTGGAGCCCGAATGGAAAACGCTCTATAGCCTGCAGACTATTTTTGGGCTCTGGGAATCACTAATAAGCCGGAGTCGTTCGAACGCAGATTTCTTGCCGGGACATATGGTACAATACAATCGGCAAGATAGGCTGGAGCTAGACCGTGTAGTATCTTATACGTAAGTAGTAAAACCTTAAAGTCACATCTTAAGTGCACAGGAAGCCAGTGCAAGAGAGCCAGTACAGGCGTAATGTGATCAAACTTTCTTGTTCTTGTCAAGTGTCTAGCAGCCGCATTTTGTACCAACTGTAATCGTTTAATGCTAGACATGGGGAGACCCGTAAATAATACGTTACAGTAATCGAGACGAGACGTAACAAACGAATGGATAATGATCTCAGTGTCGTTAGTGGACAAAATGGAGCAAATTTTAGCAATATTATGGTGATGAAAGAAGGCCGTTTTAGTAACGCTTTTAATGTGTGACTCAAACGCGAGAGTTGGGTTGAATATAATACCCAGATTCTTTACCGAGTAGCCTTGTTTAATTGTTTGGTTGTCAAATGTTAAAGTTGTATTATTAAATAGAAGTCGGTGTCTAGCAGGAACGATAATCAGCATTTCCGTTTGTTTGGCTTTGAGTTGCAAAAAGTTGGAGGACATCCATTGTTTAATTTCAATAAGACCCACCTCCAGCTGACTACAATTCGGCGTGTTTGTCAGCTTTAGGGGCATGTGGAGTTGGGTTTTAATCAGCATAACAGTGAAAGCTAACACCGTATTTGCGTATGATGTCACCTAGCGGCAGCATGTAGATGCTGAAGAGTGCAGGGCCAAGGACCAAACCCTGGGGAACTCCACACCTTAACATATTCCGAGATCACATTGTTATGGGAAACGCACTGCATCCTGTCAGTAAGATAAGAGTTAAACCAAAACAGGGCTAAGTCTGACATACAAATTCTGTTTTGATACGCTCTAATAAAATATGATCGACGGTATCCAAAGCAGTGCTAAGATCGAGGAGCAGCAACTTAGATGACGCATCAGAATCCATCGTTAGCAATAGATTATTAGTCATTTTTGCGAGGGCTGTCTCCGTAGTGATTTGCCCTGAAACCGGATTGAAAGGTTTCAAATAGATTGTTAGATGCTAAGTGTTCATTTAGCTGCTGTGCAACAATTTTTTTGAGGATTTTTGAAATAAGGGGAAGGTGAGACACCGGTTGGTAGTTTCCCATGAGGTCAAGATCGAGGTTAGGTCTTTTAAGGAGAGGATAAATAACCGCTTTTTTGAATGCTAGGGGAACAGTGCCAGAGGAAAGTGATATGGTAAATGGCTTGTACTTGTATAGCGCTTTTATCCCCCTTTTTAAGGAGCCCAAAGCGCTTTGACAGTATTTCCACATTCACCCATTCACACCCACACTTTCACACACTGACGGCGGGAGCTGCCATGCAAGTCGCTAACCAGGCTCCATCAGGAGCAAGGGTGAAGTTGCTTTCTCAAGGACACAACGGACGTGACTAGGATGATGGAAGGTGGGGATTGAACCAGTAACCCTCAGATTGCTGGCACAGCCACTCTACCAAATTCGCCAATATTTGCAATATTTAGCACTGATGGACTTATTAATACAAAGAGCTCCTTGATAAGTTTCCCAGGAAGTGGGTCAAGTAAGCATGTTGTTTGTTTTATTCCATTTACACGTTGTAACAAATCTTCTCATGTTATTTCATCAAAACGAGAGAAACTATTTTGGAGGACAGTATCCGCCGTATATACAGTCGTATCTGTGTTAATAGAACCCATTTGTAGCTGGGACGCATTGTTTTTAATCTCCTTTCTAATGACTTCAATTTTCTTATTAAAAAAATTCATAAAGTCATCTGCCGAGTGAGTGGAGCTACTGGAAGGAGTCCCTTGTTGGGTTAGTGATGCTACTTTACTAAACAAAAATTTAGGATCATTTTTATTATGGCGGATGAGATTTGAGTAATATTTAGCGTTAGCTAAGGTAAGCATGCGTTTATAAGTTATCAAACTATCACTCCATGCGTGATGGTAAACCTCAAGTTTAGTAGTGCGGCATTTGCGTTACAGCTTTCTACATGATAATTTATGAGCACTAATTTCTTCTGTAAACCATGGGGTACGCCTTTTTGGAGCCTTTTTTAACTTCAGCAGTGCTATACTATCATTGGTTTCACGCAGGACGTAGTTAAAATTGTTAGTGAGGTTATCAATAGAGCCCACATACTTAAAATGGAACCTTACTTTCCAATCAAGGGTTTAATATCTGGAAAAACAGGCTTGGTTGCCATGGAAAATTGCAACATTATCTAGCATCAAAGGGATTGAAATTCAATCAGGATCTTTCTTTGTGGAGTCTGCATGTTCTCCCCTTGACTGCTTGGGTTCACTAAATTGGCCCTAGTGTGTGAATTTGAGTGTGAATGATGTCTGTCTGTCTGTGTTGGCCCTGTGATGAGGTGGCGACTTGTCCAGGGTGTTCCCCAACTTCCGCCCATGTGCAGCTGAGATAGGCGCCAGCACCCCCGCAACCCCGAAAGGCACAAGCGGTAGAAAAAGGATGCATGGATGGATTTTACATTAAATAATACTCAGTAATCCCAACAGAATTTGGTCGGTGCCAATAAATGATTGAATTTGGTACCCATCCTCAGAAACAACGTAAAGAGTGGTATTTCCCATTCATGGGATGACGTAAAACAGGTAAGGATCATGATTTATTTTCTGTCCCCAATGACCATGTTTGCTAACTTACAAACCAAAACACCTAAACACAACCTCTCTCACATAATGTTCAGCATCCGATTCATCTTTGCTTTGCAGGTTTGTTGTTTATTCATTCAAAGAATAAAGGTCAGTGCACACATTCTGGTGAGACAACTTTCATTCAAGCGGTCTTTGTCAGAAGAATGTATCCCTTTGAATTGACATGGAATAACCCCCGCTATTGGCCACCTGCTCCAGTGAATCTTAATGCACACAAGCCACACACCACATTACTTGTTTAGCAAAGGATAAAAGTGGCTGCCAAGTGTCTGTCGACACCCCAGTGAAGAGCAGTAGTCCAATCGGGTCGCTCTATGCCGCCATGAGCTACATGTTTGACACCACCACCCAAGTCAAATTAGATTTCGAGCACATCTGAAATGACTTTGCTCCTTTGCTGTCATGACTTTTCTTTGAAGAGCATGCCAGTAAACCCACAGAACAATAGCCTGGATGGATACGATCACATGTGTCACTTGCTCAAAATGCAATTATAAAACCGAAGTGTACAATTACCCCACACCAAACTTGAGAGACTTCCGTGAAATGACCTTTCAGAGAAAAAGGGAATGCAAAATGAGTGTGAATCGCTCTGGTAGTCTCTCCGGTTGTTAAATGGAAATGCAAAAACATCCCTATGGCCGCCTTTTATCCACCAAAAAGACCAGACATCTTAATTAACTAACTGACTTTGCAAAAAGACGGCTTTTTGTACGTACAATCTCATTAGGGACTGCCCTTTTATACAAACCCTGTTTCCATATGATTTGGGAAATTATGTTGGATGTAAAGATAAACGGAAAACAATGATTGCAAATCATTTTCAACCCATATTCAGTCTAATATGCTACAAAGACAACATATTTGATTTCAAACTGATAAATATATATTTTTTTGGCAAATAATCATTAACTTCAGAATTTGATGCCTGCAACATGTGACAAAGAAGTTAAAAAAGGTGGCAATAAATACTAATAAAGTTGAGGAATGCTCATCAAACACTTATTTGGAACATCCCACAGGTGTGCAGACTAATTGGGAAAAGGTGGGTGCCATGATTGGGTATAAAAACAGCTTCCCAAAATATTCTCAGACTTTCACAAGAAAGGATGGGGTGAGGTACACCCCTTTGTCCACAACTGCGTGAGCAAATAGTCAAACAGTTTAAAAGCAACGTTTCTCAAAGTGTCATTGCAAGAAATTTAGGGATTTTAACATCTACGGTCCATAATATTGTCAAAAGGTTCAGAGAATCTGGAGAAATCACTCCACGTAAGCAGCATGGCCGGAAACCAACATTAAATGACCGTGACCTTCAATCCTTTGGACGGCACTGTATCAAAAACCGACATCAATCTCTAAAGGATACCACAACATGGGCTCAGGAACACTTAAAAAAAAAAACACTCACTAAATACAGTTCGTCGCTACATCTGTAAGTGTAAGTTAAATCTCTACTTTGCAAAGCGAAAGCCATTTATCAACAACATCCAAAAATGCCGCCGGCTTCTCTGGGCCCGAGATCATCTAAGATGGACTGATGCAAAGTGGAAAAGTGTTCTGTGGTCTGACGAGTCCACATTTTAAATAGTTTTTTGGAAATATTTGACATCGTGTCACCTGGACCAAAGGGGAAGCGAAGCATCCAGACTGTTATCGACGCAAAGTTCAAAAGCCAGCATCTGTGATGGTATGGGGGTGCATTAGTTCCCAAGGCATGGGTAACTTACACATCTGTGAAGGCACCATTAATGCTGAAAGGTACGTATAGGTTTTGGAACAACATATGCTGCCATCTAAGCGCCTTTTTTTTTCATGGACGCCGCTGCTTATTTCAGCAAGACAATGCCAAGCCACATTCAGCACGTGTTACAACAGCGTGGCTTTGTAAAAAAAAGTGCGGGTACTTTCCTGGCCCGCCTGCAGTCCAGACCTGTCTGCCATCAAAAATGTGTGGCACATTATGAAGCGTAAAATACGACAGCGGAGACCCCGGACTGTTGAACGACTGAAGCTCTACATAAAACAAGAATGGGAAAGAATTCTATTTTCAAAGCTTCAGCAATTAGTTTCCTCAGTTCCCAGGCGTTTATTGAGTGCTGTTAAAAGAAAAGGTGATGTAACACAGTGGTGAACATGCCCTTTCCCAACTACTTTGGCACGTGTTGCAGCTGTAAAATTCTAAGTTCATTATTAACTGAAAAAAAATAAAATAAAGTTTATGAGTTTGAACATCAAATATCTGGTCTTTGCAGTGCATACAGTTGAATATGGGTTGAAAAGAATTTGCAAATCATTGTATTCCGTTTATATTTACATCTAACACAATTTCCCAACTTAAATGGAAACGGGGTTTGTACTTGATCTTTGGCCTTAGCTACTTCACCACACTTCTTTTTGGTCATCATCCATTAACTTTTAGAATTCAATGAACTTTGACCATAATGGCCTCTGTCCTCTTGTGTAGGATAAAAAAATAAAAAATCTGTGGGTTTTTTTAAATTAGTTTGTATGATTTATTTTTAATGTTTGTTTATACATACAGTAGTACTTCAACTTACAAACTTAATTGGTTCTACGACAGAGCTCTTAACTTTAAACACACGTGTCTCCAATCAACTTCACAAATTGAAATGAATTAACATTTATTTAATTGGTGCTTGACCCCTTAAAACTTCACCATTTTAATCAACAGGGAAGTGGAGAAAGCTAAATCTGTGTACTTTAACCGTCTACAGGAACAGTTCCGCTCAAGTGATTCTCCGGCCGTTTGGAGAAGGCTAAGTGCCCTTACGAACTATAAACCCAAAGCCCCCCAGGCCCTGAATGACCGGACTCTCGCTCAGGGCCTCAACATATATTACTAACGTCATGAACGGCCTTCAGCTCATCAAAGCTCTGCTCCCCCCACCATCACACTCCCCACCAACGCCAGCACTTCATTAAAGGATTTAAAGGACTCCAAGGACATCACAGGACTTTAAAAGCCCTCTCCATCCGAGAGGAGGATGTACGCCGGCAGTTCTTGAAGATGAACACACAGAAGGCCCCCAGGCCAGATGGTGTCTCCCCCTCCACCCCAGACACTGCGCGGATCAGCTGGCTCCTGTCTTCACTGACATTTTTAACACCTCTCTGGAGCTATGCCGCGTGCCGTCCTGCTTTAAGACCTCCACCATTGTCCCTGTCCCCAAGAAAGCATGGATCACAGGACCCAATGACAACAGGCCGGGTGTGCTGACGTCTGTGGTCATGAAGTCCTTTGAGCACTTGGTCCTGCCCCACCTCAAGGACATCACCGCCCCCCTGCAGTTGGCTCTGCAGTTCGCCTGCAGAGCCAACAGGTCTGTGGATGATGCAGTGAACCTGGCCCTCCACTTCACCCTGGAGCATCTGGACTCCCCAGGAACCTACGCTAGGATCCTGTTTGTTGACTTCAGCTCTGCCTCCAACACCATCCTCCCTGGACTGCTACGAGACAAGCTCTACCAGCTCAGCGTACCCGACTCCCTCTGCAGTTGGATCTATGACTTCCTGACATACCGAAGACAGCACATGCGGCTGGAGAAGATTGTCTCGGACAGTTGAACCTCAAACACTGCTACTCCTCAGGGCTGTGTACTTTCCCTCTGGCTCTTCTCCATCTATACAAACGGCTGCACCTCCAGTCACCAGTTGGTAAAGCTGATCAAGTTTGCGGATGACACTACCCTCATCAGGCTCATCTCGGATGGTGATGAGTCCGCTGGCGTCCTGGTGCAGCCTCAACAACCTGGAGCTGAACGCCCAGAAAACAGTGGAGATGATCATGAGCTTCTGGAAAGTCACAGCCCCACCATCCCCCCTCACCTTGATTGACTATCCCACCCCCTTCTCCATTGTGGAGTCCTTCCGTTTCTTTGGTACCACCATCACGTAGGAACTCAAGTGGGAACTGACCATCAGCTCCGTCACCAAGAAGGCCCAGTAGAGGATGTACTTCTTGCGGCAGCTGACGAAACTTAAGGTGCCGCCCGAGATGCTGGTGCAGTTTTATTCAGCCATCATCGAGTCCATCCTCACCTCCTCCATCACCGTGTGGTACCCCGGGATACGCATCGACTGCAGCGTATTGTACGTGCTGCAGAGAAGGTGATTGGCTGCAAACTCCAGGACCTGTTCTCCTCCAGGACCAGGAGGCGTGTGGGTCGGATCACATCTGACTCTTCTCACCCTGGACACAAACCCTCTCCCCTCAGGCAGGAGACTACGGTCCATCCAGACCCACACCTCGTGCCACCTTAACAGTTTTTTACACTCGGCCATCAGGACACATGAGCAATTACAAGATCTGATAGCTCAGTTACCGCTCATGTTATTCTATTCTGTGTTATATGTCTTTTATGTTGCACGATTGCACCAAGAAAAATTCTCAAAAAATGGCAATAAAAACTATTCTGATTCTAATTCTGATTCTAACGCATTTGAGCTGCTTTTCCATCAAACACGCCATCAGCAGCTTCTTGCATGGATACATGTCAACTGTTTAGGTCCTATTTTAACATCAACGGCTGGTGTTAGGCTTCTCCAGCTTTAATATGCTGCAGACTAGCAGTGCTATGCTTAAATTTTCTTGCCAAGTCATGACAGGCTCTTTCATGTTTTTATTGATTTCTTTCTTTAATTCATCACCCACTTCTACTTTTCAGCACTGTCCTTCACACTCACTTTCTCCATTCCAATGTTTGGAAAACAAAGTGTGGAGAGACGGAGCAGACGGACCGACGGCAGGGCGGCGCTCGCTTTGGCCCGGCTCAAGATGGCGGCCAGAAGGCGGAGTATGCAGCGGAACAAGGAGGCGGGGTGTGCCTGGAGCAACGCCACCACAATCAGAGTCAGGTGCGAAACACACACACCGGTTCTCAATCTATCATCTCCTCGCAGCATTTAAGAGGGGAGAAGGAGGAAGCAGGGAGAGAAAGAGTTGGAGTGTCCACAGCGGAGCAGAAGCAACAAATAGACCGCACGAACGAGCGAATGATGTGACCCCGGGAAAGATTACGTCATCGGCAGCCGAAAAGCCAGCCGAGACGAGCAGCTGGTAAGCGGCGAGATCGACTTTGACGCAGAAGCGTTATTTGAAAAAATAAAAGAGTCAAACCTGCTCGACGTGATGTCCTACCTAAATGGTCCATACAACCCACCCGGTGACGGCTGGAGTCATTCACAACTGGCACCCAACGCAGGTAGATTATTGGATGCAGGGGAGGATGACTTCCTCTGGAGGCTCGTTGCGGAGTTCAGAAAACTGGCGGAGAAATAGCGTCAGAGTTGCCAGCTTTTACAAGCACTGGCGGACAAAATTGGGGGGGGGGTGAATGGCCCCCCGAAGATAAGAAGACACACGGCGGTGCAGAGGAGGCGCCCTCGGCTGAAGAGACAAATGCACAGCCAGTGGAGCGTGCAGCCGAAAAGGTAGAAGATGATTTTGATGAAGAACTTTACGTCGACAAATTTATATTGAAAAAGTTTATTTTGAGGATGAAGTTTACGTTGACGATGAAGATTACGACGATGAGGAAAATTATGATGAGGATACAATTTCTGTTTAAAGAAGAAGATGAAGGAACTCAAGAAATTGAAAAAGAAGAATAAATACTTGAAAAATTCGCGAAAATGATGAAGATGAAGAAGTTTAAGATGAAGAAGAAGTTTAAGAAGAAGAAGAAGTTGAAGAAACTCAAGAATTTGAGAAAGAAGAACAAATATTTGAAGAAATTCAAGAAAATTATGAAGATGAAGAAGAAATCAAAGGTGAAGAAGAAGTTGAAGATAGAGAAGAAGTTAAAAAAGAAGAAATTGAAACTCAAAAAATTGAGAAAAAAGAATAAATACTTGAAGAAATTCAGGAAAATGGTGAAGATGAAGAAGAAGTTAAAGATGAAGAAGAAGTTGAAGAAACTCAAAAAATTGAGGAAGAAGAAGAAATACTTGAAGGAATTCGGGAAAATTATGAAGATGAAGAAGTTGAAGATGAAGAAAAGTTGAACATAAAGAAGAAGTTGAAGAAACTTAAGAAATTGAAAAAGAAGAAGAAAAACTTGAAGAAATTCGGGAAAATTATGAAGATGAAGAAGAAGTTTATGATGAAGAAGAAGTTGAAGATGAAGAAGAAGTTGAAGAAACTCAAGAAATTGAGAAAGAAGAATAAATACTTGAAGAAATTCAAGAAAATTATGAAGATAAAGAAAAAGATGAAGATGAAGAAGTTGAAGATAAAGAAGCAGTTGAAAAAGAAGAAGTTGAAACCCAAGAAATTGAGAAAGAAGAAGAAATACTTGAGGAAATTCAGGAAAATGGTGAAGATGAAGAAGAAGTTGAAAAAACTCAAGAAATTTAGAAAGAAGAAGAAATACTTGAAGAAATTCAGGAAAATGATGAAGATGAAGAAGAAGTTGAAGATGAAGAAAAGTTGGAGTTAGGGAAGTAGTTGAAGAAACTCAAGAAACTGAGAAAGAAGAAGAAATACCTGAAAAAAATCAGAAAAATTATGAAGATGAAGAAGAAGTTGAAGATGAAGAAGAATTTGAAGATGAAGAAGAAGTTGAAGAAACTCAAAAACTTGAGAAAGAAGAAGAAATACTTGAAGAAATTCGGGAAAATTATGAAGATGAAGAAGAAGTTGAAGATGAAGAAGAAGTTGAAAAATTTGTTGAAAGGACTAGTTGGTACAATCCCTGGGGACTCTGCATGGCAGGGGTGTCCTCCTCCCTGAGCCAGATTTGGACCTGACCGCATACCTAAAAGAGGCGAGGTGACACTGCTGGGAGGCTTTTCCACTATTGGGACACAGCTTCAGTTGTGTGTCCCAGTGTCACGGGGTGTTTCGGCCCTGCTTAGCACAAGACATCCTCTTCCGAGGAAGGGCCCACCCCAGGGTGATCAAATCCCTGGGTGTGTGCGTCCCAATAGGTGTTAGCCTTTCGCAGCCCAGCTGGTGTCACACCTCCTCAACCACAACCAATGGTTCGTCCTCTCTGCTGTGTTGGCTAGCTCTTTAATGGCTTGTCTGTAAGCCTGTCCCCTGACTCCAACCTCCCTAAGAAACGTTGCTGTTGTGCTAGCTACAAAGCCCCTACACCCCCCCTCCACTGGGCGCACCCTTACCCTCCAGCCCCTATCATCTGCCTCAGCTGTCAGATTGGAGTACCGCAGCTTCTTGCGTTCATAGCTTCTTCTATGGCATCCTCCCACGGAACTGTCAGTTCAATGATATAGACAGTCTGGCAGGTTCCAGACCATAGGACGAGGTCAGGATGAAAGGGTGGTCGTTGCGATTGCCGGGGGGAAAAATGAGCCTCTGATTTAAATCGACTCGCATCTGCCAGTCCCTGGCTGCATTCAATGGGCTTAAATCAGGATTTGAAGGTCTCTTCTTCAGCTTTTCCCCCTCCCAAGCAAACGCCTGTAGGTGTCGGCACACATCTTGGTTGTTGGTGGGTTGGGCGTTGATGGATGTGCTCCTGCACTCAAGTTTGTCAGCTAGACATCTGAGGACCTGGTTATGTCTCCAGGTATATCTGCCTTGAGTGAAGCTGGTTCTACAGCCAACTATTATGTGCTTGAGTGCTGCTGGGGTTGTACACAAGGGACAGGATGGATCCTTTCCAAACCATTGTTGGAGGTTTATGGGAGATGGTTTTGCATTATGTTGCTCAAACGATGTAACTCAGCCTGTTGGATTCCATGCCCCAAAGTTCGCCCCACGTAAGTTTCTTCTTTTCAACATCTTCCCACCTTGTCCAGCGGTCCTGTTTGGCTTGTGTTGCGGCTTTGGAACGTCTGGCTGTTTCCTCCTGACGACGCACTTCCTCTACAACCATAGTTCGATGTTCGGTTGCAGATGCCTATTGCCAGAGAGGAGTTACGGTTCCAAGGCCAAAGCCTCCTCCGCCTTGTTGGACGTGGCCCACTGCGTCGCGATGGGGCAAAGCTGATTTGGCCTGTAGCACAGCTGTGACTGGGGTCCACTTCCGCCCTGTTACGAGGCAAAGAGCGGCGGCTCTCAATACAGTGTCCCAGGAGTCAGTGAGGGACATCTCCAGCCTCACCTTGGCACACTTGAACTCTTCGACCAGACTAGAGATTGGCAGCGACAGGGCTTCATCGCTGTAGAGTCCAGTGCTGCTGAAGCACTTTGGAAGTCTGAACCACTTCCTTACATGCGAGTTCACTAGCCTTTCCAAGCGAGTAGCATGACTTATTGAGACCTCATACATAGTTAACGGCCACCGGAGTCTGGGTAGCAACCCAAACTGGAGGCACCAGAGCTTCAGTTTCCCTGGTAGTGCAGTGTTATCAATCTGCCTGAGGCCGTTAGCCGTGACTTACCGCAATTGGTTCAAGTTGCTGGGTGTCTCTGAGATCTGCATTATACAATCTTCCGAGGCTCTTGATGGGCTTTTCTAAAAGTGTTGGAATTGGTTCCTCGCTGATGTGGAACAGTTCACCTTTTAGTTGGCTTTTTATGATGGAGATGCTGCGTGACTTGCTTGGCTTGAACTCCATCCGTGCCCATTGAATGTTTTCCTGGAGTTTCTGCAGCAAGCGTCTGGTGATTGGTTTTGTTGTTGTAATGACGGTCATGTCATCCATAAAGGCTCTAACTGGCGGAAGACGTAGGCCACTCTTGGTCCTCTCACCTCCCACTACCCACTTGGATGCCCGAATGACCAGCTCCATTGCCATGACAAATGCCAGAGGGGTAACTGTGCAGCCCGCCATGATGCCAATTTCCAGATGCTGCCAGGAAATTGAGAAAGAAGAAGAAATACTTGAAAAAATTCAGGAAAATGATGAAGATGAAGAAGAAGTTGAAGATGAAGAAGTTGAAGATGACGAAGAAGTTGAATAAACTCGAGAAATTGAGAAAGAAGAAGAAGTACTTAAAGACATTTGGGAAAATGATGAAGATGAAGAAGAAGTAGAAAATGAAGAAGCAGTTGAAGAGGACAAATAAAAAGTCAAAGAAGATGAATAAGAAGTCAGAAAGGATGAAGAAGAAGTCAAAGAGGACAAAGAAGAAGTCAAAGAGGACAACAAAGGAGTCCAGGAGGGCAAAGAAGGAGTCAAAGAGGGCAAAGAGGACAAAGAAGAAGTCAAAGAAGAAGTCAAAGAAATTAAAGTTTGAGAAGACAAAGAAGACAAAGAAAAAGGCAAAAACAAAGAAAAAGGAAGAGACAAATAAATAGGAAGAGACAAAGAAAAAGGAAGAGACAAGGGAAAAGATAAAGAAGGCAAGGAGAAGACATGTGGCCGGGGCTGTTTTCTTCCCCGCTCCTTCAGAAAAGGGAGGGGGAGTAGGCTCAGCCGGACTGAGGCCCGGCTTGAGTTTGGCGATGGAGGACTGTGAAGAGACGGAGCCGATGGACCGAGGGCAGGGCGGGGCTTGCTTTGGCCCGGCTCAAGATGGCGGCCAGGAGGCGGGGTATGCAGCGGAACAAGGAGGCGGGGCGTGCCTGGAGCAACACCACTACAATCAGAGTCAGGTGCGTAACACACACACCGGTTTTCAATCCGTCCATTTCCTTGCAGCATTTAAGACGGGAGAAGGAGGGAGAGAGAGAGTTGGAGTGTCCACAGCGGAGCAGAAGCAACGAATAGACCACACGAACGAGCGAACGATGAGCCACCGGGGAAGACGACGTAATTTGCAGCCGAAAAGCCAGCCGAGACGAGCAGCAGAGGAAGGGGCGCTGGCAAGCGCTGCGATCGACGTTGACGCGGAAGCGTTATTTGAAAAAATAAAAGAGTCAAACCTGTTCGACGTGATGTCCTACCTAAATGATCCATGCAACCCACGCGGTGACGGCTGGAGTCGTTCACACAAACTTATGTCGAACTCTAGCTATAAGCTAATCCTAGTGAATAAGACCAGATGTTTGGACAGATCTTATGGGAGTGGCATTCGCTCCTCCATCTAAAGGCAGGCAATTCTTGTTTGTAACTTAAACTTAACATTGAAATTAGCCAAGAGGAAGGTCTTATCTCACAACACTTTTGAATTACGGTACCAATGTACATGCTGAAATGTTCAAGGGAGACTGGATGTTAAAAAATAACATGACCTTTTACCTTTAACTTAACCCTTGATCGTTGCTAAATCAAAGTTATAGTAATACTTGAAAATCCTTCAAAATGAAATACAGTTCTTCATTTGCAATAATTTTAATACTGAAGTCGACAATTATCAACCTGTACTTGTTGAATTTATGTAACCTCAGATCTAAGAAATCATTCAAAATGGATAGGGATCTTGCTTTGAGAGAAATATATGGAAATACTGTATTGCTGGTGAAATGTTTAAGAAAAGTTGAGCCAATAAGATGTGAACTTTTCAGGTTTACTTTCTGTACTGAGTTGACTTTTGTTACATCACACGTTTGGGGTTGTCCATAAACCAAACACAGTTTGGGTCCCGCTGCCTCCATCCAATTCACTGCTGATGTGTCCTTCAGCAAGACACTTTACCCTCCTTTTCCCCCAGTGCCACTCACGCTGGTGTATGAATGTGAATCAATATCTGCCTACTTATGTCTGCACTTAGCTAGGCTGACCGGACATATCCTCTTCCGGGGTGTCCGGGTAGGGTTTCTCAAATGCCCCAAATGTCAGCGTTTAGAGTAAGGGTTGCGTGCATTCCCAACGTACTTCCAGGGTTAAGGGGGGTCAAAGCGGTGTAGCGGCATGAGGGGGTTGTATATTGTAGCGGCCCGGAAAAGTTAGGCTGCAAGGTATTCTGGGTATTTGTTATGTTGTATTACAGTGCAGATGTTCTCTCGAAATGTGTTTGTCTTTCTTGTTTGGCGTGGGTTCAAATTGTGGCGCATAGTTGTAACAGTGTTAAAGTTGTTTATAAAGCCTCCCTCAGTGTGACCTTTATGACTGTTGATCAATTTTGTCTTGCAGTCAGTTACGTGCGAGCGTTAAAACCGCATACAGAACAGGGCTTGACCATCACATTGTAATTGTGGAAGGAAAAATGTTGCTACGACCGATTGCAGAAAACGCGATAGACAGCGCCGTCATGGCACTCCCTTAATAACGTTGCTATGAACATAATGCAAATAACACTTACTATGGCTGGACAAGAGTAGCAAGGACTTTGACATGAAAAAACTTGCATGGACAGAGCATGAAAAGAAACACAATGACGCCAGGACGACCAACATAAAATGACAAGCTTAAATAGAGATGTGGTGATTGAAAGCAGGTGTGAGACATGACAGGTGAACTGATTGGTCGTCATGGTGACAAAACAGAGTGAGAAAAAAAAAGGAACTTAAAGAGTCCAAAGGTCAAACAGCACCTGGTATTCCTAAGCAGTCTCCCATCCAAGTACTAACCAGGCCAGACACTGCTTAGCTTCAAGAACCAACGAGATCGGGGATGCTCAGGGCAGCACGGTCACACAAAATTATGATCAGACATGACAGAGCCCCCCCATTAAGGACAGATACTAGATGTCCAAAAAACAAAACAAAACAAAACTATGATCGAGAGTCATGGGAGGGCGGGAGGGGGACATGGCAGTGGATCGCCAAACCACATGTCCCCGTATCCAACGGGACAGACTCAGGTGGCGGCGACGCGTGGAGGACCGAAGTGGACGACCTGGAAACGGCCATATCCTTGGCCGACCCCCTTGGCGTGGGGGACGACCACGTAGTGGCCACAACCGTGACCAACGAGGAGGTCGGCATCCCTGGCGTGGTGGACGCCCACGTAGCAGCCACATCCGTGCTGACAAGGAGGCGGACGCGTCGTCATCGTGGCAGGCGATGAAGCTCGGAGTGGCGACAGCGTCGGCGCTTGGCGGTCGGCTTGGGCTTGGCGGTCGACTTGGGCTTGGCGGCCGACTTGGGCTTGGCGGCCGACTTGGGCTTGGCGGCCGACTTGGGCTTGGCGGCCGACTTGGGCTTGGCGGCCGACTTGGGCTTGGCGGCCGACTTGGGCTTGGCGGCCGACTTGGGCTTGGCGGCCGACTTGGGCTTGGCGGTCGACTTGGAGCTGCCACTGGCGGCGCTTGGCGACGTGGAGCTGCCACTGGCGGCGCTTGGCGACGTGGAGCTGCCACTGGCGGCGCTTGGCGACGTGGAGCTGCCACTGGCGGCGCTTGGCGACGTGGAGCTGCCACTGGCGGCGCTTGGCGACGTGGAGCTGCCACTGGCGGCGCTTGGCGACGTGGAGCAGGCACTGGCGGCGCTTGGCGACGTGGAGCAGGCACTGGCGGCGCTTGGCGACGTGGAGCAGGCACTGGCGGCGCTTGGCGACGTGGAGCAGGCACTGGCGGCGCTTGGCGACGTGGAGCAGGCACTGGCGGCGCTTGGCGACGTGGAGCAGGCACTGGCGGCGCTTGGCGACGTGGAGCAGGCACTGGCGGCGCTTGGCGACGTGGAGCAGGCACTGGCGGCGCTTGGCGTCTTGGAGCAGGCACTGGCGGCGCTTGGCGTCTTGGAGCAGGCACTGGCGGCGCTTGGCGTCTTGGAGCAGGCACTGGCGGCGCTTGGCATCTTGGAGCAGGCACTGGTACTGGACGTGGACGTGGACTTGGACTTGGACTTTGATGTGGTCTTGGACTTTGACGTGGACGAGGACTTGGGCTTTGACGTGGAATCGGGCTTTGACGTGGACTCGGGCTTTGACGTGGACTCGGGCTTTGACGTGGACTCGGGCTTTGACGTGGACTCGGGCTTTGACGTGGACTCGGGCTTTGACGTGGACTCGGGCTTTGACGTGGACTCGGGCTTTGACGTGGACTCGGGCTTTGACGTGGACTTGGGCTTTGACGTGGACTTGGGCTTTGACGTGGACTTGGGCTTTGACGTGAAGCTAGCCATTGACTTGGTGCTAGCCATTGACTTGGTCTTGGACTTGGTGCTGGACTTGGTCTTGGACTTGCTGCAGGTGGCCTCGCTGGAAGCTGCGGCTTAGCAGGCTGAAAGACTGGTGGAGGTGGCCGTGTTTGCCGCTGTGGCTTGGCAGGTTGAAAAACTGGAGGTGGTGGACGTGCTGGTCGCTGTGGCTTGGCATTGCACTGGGCAGAACCAAACAAGCAACCCCCAGCCCCCCCCCTCAAAGAGCGGCTCCCAGACGCACTCACCGTGATCTGGAATGGTCTTTTGGGGTGGGCGGAGGGAGGTGAGGAGGCGGGCAGAATCATCCCCTTTAAATTGTCCAAATACTTCTTCATCCCCCACCTGGGGTTGTGTGGGCGGATAAAAGGAAACATTTTGTGACTGGGGCGGGGCTTGAGTCTTGGGGGGAAAGGACAGTCCTGGTGAGCGTTTCTGTGAAAAAATGTTCTGGAAGTGTCTGATTCTGGCAAAAAAAGTCATTTGGTGCCGGCTGGTAGACAAAATTAACAGGAAAAAAAAAATTCTTGGTCTATTACCTTAATGTCTGTCGCAGGGGAACTGAATGCTTGCGTCGTTCTGTCAAGATGGGGGGGTCGCAGCTTGCTGCGGGGTCGTTCTCCCAGAAAGGCAGACAGACTACTCAAAACATGGCGTTCTCGTAAAAACATGATTTAATTTTTAACTAAAAAAAGTACAAACAAAAAGCACTCGCAGCGGAGGCACAACTTGGGTAAAGAGATAAAATTAACACGTTAACAAACTATGAACATAATGCAAATAACACTTACTATGGCTGGACAAGAGTAGCAAGGACTTTGACATGAAAAAAACTTGCATGGACAGAGCATGAAAAGAAACACAATGACGCCAGGACGACCAACATAAAATGACAAGCTTGAATAGAGATGTGGTGATTGAAAGCAGGTGTGAGACATGACAGGTGAACTGATTGGTCGTCATGGTGACAAAACAGAGTGAGAAAAAAAAAGGAACTTAAAGAGTCCAAAGTTCAAACAGCACCTGGTATTCCTAAGCAGTCTCCCATCCAAGTACTAACCAGGCCAGACACTGCTTAGCTTCAAGAACCAACGAGATCGGGGATGCTCAGGGCAGCACGGTCACACAAAATCATGATCAGACATGACATGTATAGCTCGTTTGGTAGAGTGGCCGTGCCAGCAACTTGAGGGTTCCAGGTTCGATTCCCACTTTCGCCATCCAAGTCACTGCCGTTGTGTCCTTGGGCAAGACACTTCACCCACCGGCTCCCAGTGCCACCCACACTGGTTTAAATGGAACTTAGATTTTGGGTTTCACTATGTAAAGTGCTTTGAGTCACTAGAGAAAAGCGCTATATAAATATAATTCACTTCACTTCACTTCACACTGGGATTAGTTGCGAATCTGCGATTATTCAAAATGCAACAGTAGATTAACGTGATTAAAAAATGTAATCCATTGACAGCATAACTACTACTCAAGTCTTTGCCCTCAAGTTCCGAGTCAAGACAGGCAAGTCCTGAGTCAAGTCCAAGGTCAAGATTGGAAAGTCCCAAGTCCTGCATTTTGAGTTTTGAGTCCTTTCAGGTCCTTTTAACCACAGAATAATATATTTGCACAGATCATTTGAAATTGCAGGAGAAAAAAATAGTGCTCATATTGCACTTCATAATAGGACTATTAACCAGTCATTTTAAACATTTAACTCATTCCTTTATAGAATAAACACATTTGAAAAAACAAGTGCAACTATATTAATTTGCACAAAAGTGTTAACATTGTATTTCCATGGCAAATTGCATTGTAACTAGTTCCCCAACAGTTTCTATCCTGTTCTTACCTTATCTCATTAATCTCATCTCATACTGTTTGTGTGTTGATGTATGCATACACATGAAAAACATAAATACATGAACATAACAATGAAGAGTTGTGCTTTTTAGATGCCAGGGCCCTATGCAATATGTACACATTTTCTTAATATAGTATACATTTTAACTGAACTTTATTTGACTATGTTTGTCTTTTTGTAGATGGCTAAAATATGCGATGCTGCTGACCGCAGTCTAACGTTATGTTACTGCGTGTGATACATTGACTAATGTAACGTTTTGTATAGGTACCGCATGCAAATCTGCTTAAAAAAAAAATCACTTGACAAAATGTATAAATAAGGTAGCAAACTGCAGTGGACGCAACAGATTACCATGTTTGCAATGACGTTATAACCAGATACATTTTATAAATAGACGCAACATTGGCTGCTGTGACGCGAGAAATTCGGCCGCCATCTTAAAGTGGTGATGAGGAGCCTAAACTAACAGTTGACAGGTAGAAAACAAAGATAATGTTTAGAGTTTTCCTGCTCAAATAAGCGTAAACGGACTGTTGAAAATAGGAATCGAGGGATTACTTGTTTGATGGTGGGCATGGTGTTCCTGGGATTAAAGGCCTCACCTTTTCTCCTCCAATCATATTGCTGGGTTTTGTGGAAAAACAGTTAAATTTGTGTTTCATCTGCCCACAGAACTTTCCTCCAGAAAGTCTTATCTTTGTCCATGTGATGTCAAATAAAACCAAATTGAGCTGTTTGCCTATATATTTGGAGGAGAAAAGGTGAGACCTTTAATCCCAGGAAGACCAAACCTACCGTCAGGCATGGTGGTGGTAGTATTATGCTCTTGGCCTGTTTTGCTGCCAAAGGAACTGGTGCTCTACAGAGAGTAAATGGGACAATGAAAAAGGAGGATTACCTCCATTCTTCAGGACAACCTAAAATCCTCAGCCCAGAGGTTGGGTCTTGGGCACAGTTGGGTGTTCCAACAGGATAATGACCCCAATAAATGTCAAAAGTGGTAAAGGAATGGCTAAATCAGGCTCTATTTAAGGTTTTAGAATGGCCTTCCCAAAGTCCTGACTTGAACGTGTGGACAATGCTGAAGAAACACATCCATGTCAGAAAACCAAGAAATGTAGCTGAACTGAACCAATTTTATCAAGAGGAGTGGTCAAAAACTCAACCAGAAGCTTGCCAGAAGCTTCTGGATGGCTACCAAAAGTGCCTTATTGCAGTTAAACTTGTCAACGGACATGTAACCAAATATTAACATTGCTGTATGTATACTTATGACCCAGCAGATTTGGTCACATTTTCAGTAGACCTATACTAAATACATAAAAGAACCAAACTTCATAAAAATAAAAACATCTGACCAACAAGTATGTGCTCCAATCACTCTATTACAAAAAAATAAAAGTTGTAGAAATTAATGGAAACAAGACAGCCGTGACATTGTGTTCATTACAAGTGTATGTAAACTTTTAATCGCGACTGCAGCGCCCCAGTCTTCCACAATATTTTGTGTTGTTCATGTGGCCTCTCAGAAAAGTAAATGCCCACTGCTGGCCTGCATTGTACATAACATGTCTTTGTTTGGAGGTTAATTTGTGTATTTATTACTCATACTTTCTTTTGGCACTGAATGTATGTAACTGAAATGTTTGCGTTTGAAATTTGGGAACTGATTTTTTTTTTTTTTACATCAAATTATGCTGACAATTTAATTGAAAAAAAAATCAGTGTTTCAAAATTCACTGTATATAAATTCAGTGTATAAAATTTCAGAGTGGGTCGGCGTGGCACGGTTGGTGAAGCGGCCATGCCAGCCAACTCGAGGGTTTCCGGTTTGATCCCCAGCTCCTGCCATCCTAGTCACGTCCGTTTTTGTCCTTGAGCAAGACGCTTCACCATTGCTCCTGATCACTGTGTGAATGGGTGAATGTGGAAATAGTTTCAAAGAGCTTGAAGGTGGGAAAGCGCTATACAAGGATAACCCATTTACCATTTAGAGATGGAATATTCAGTGTATAAAAATCAGTGTTTGCTGTTTGAAAAAGCAAGACTCACTTCTGGTAAAATAAGACTAATACAATCGATCCTGTCTCACAACCATCCAACGAGGTGTCAAGTTTAAAGAGACATGACACGGGTCTTGCAAAACAGCATACAAAAGCAGTTAACTGGGATACCTGGGCTTAACACAACATAATCAATGTTTCAATGCGACCCACTCGATATTTTCAAACTATACAAATGATTCCAAATATTAGAACTTGCAATTTTTTGTGACTTACAAAGTTCTGCTTCTTGCAGACGAGGCGCGAACAAATTTAGTGTCAAATGGAGGCAGAGTTCTACAGCAGAGTTATGCAGAACAGTTACATTATATGACAATGGGGATGCTTTCTACCCTTGGCGTTTGTGTTTTTCCGTGTTTGTTGCATCTTTGTTGCTCGGCTCGATTATAAATGATGTCGATTGAGGAATTGAATTACATGACAGTCAAAATGTACATAAAATGTAGAATGTGGGATTTACAATATTAACTATCAACAATAAAATGTTGAATATTGAGAATAAATGAACATTGCTCCTCTACTTCCCAGACCACTTCCTTGATCGACATATTTTATAATTGAGCAACAGCAACAAATATGAAGCAAACTAGGTGAAAACTAAAGGCAAAGGGATAAAAAAAAAAAACATCCGATTATTCGATATAATATCACTTGAACAGTGATAATGCATCAAGGACTCCGCCCACACTGCCGCATCCTTCGCCTGTATGAAGCAGTGCTTGCTATAGTTACCGTAGTGTTTGGCAAATCTATTAATGACCAACCTTTGTCTTTTAAACAACAAGCTTATGTCTGGTCACATTGTGTATCACAGTTATTTTAACTGCATATCATCAGACTTTATTTATTTCTACTTTATTTATATAGCGCTTTTTCCTGACATGTAGTACCTCGTATGACAAAAGTGCAGATTTTAACAATTGGAATCATCTCTATAGTTTGAAAACATCCAGCGGTCCGTGTTAAAGTGTTTATTATGTTGTATTATGCCCAAGTACCACAGTTCACTGCTTTTCTTTTATGCTGTTTTGCAAGACCTGTGTCATGTGACCTCAAATTTGACAGTTCATTGGCTGGTTCTAAGACAGGATCTATTGATTCAGCCTTATTTTACTGGAAGTGAGTCCTGCTTTCGGAAGGAGCAATTTTTTATACACTGTTTTTTTCACATCAAATTTTTTTACACTGAATTTTTATACACTGATTTTTGTTCCCGCTGAATTTCTTTACACTGATTGTTATACACATCATTTTAAAACATTGAATCTTTTTTCAATTAAATTGCCAGCATAATTGTATGTACAAAAAACTGTATTACAAAGAAGCTTTTGTAATAAAGACAAAATTAACCTCCATACCTAATTGTCGCCACCTCTCACCTCATACTCAGGAACTTGCTCGTCCTCCACGTCATATGATACCGTCTGGATCTTTACATCCTTCTCTCCTTGTGTGCTTTGGTTCTCTGCGGAGTCCTCGCCCAACACCGCGTCCTTACTCTCTGTGAAGGTGGTTTCAAAGATCTCGCTCTTGGAGTCTTTGCTGTGGAGGCTGACGTTGTCCTTACACAATATCAAGTTTGGTTTGTAGAAGGCCTCCACCGCAAGATGAAGTGAGGTGGCGTCTAGAAACTGCTGAGACTTGTGGTCATCATTAGTCCCGCTGTAGTAGTAGCTCACAAGGCTGTCCTCATGGTACCGCTGGGTTGGGTAGTCGCCACGGTAACCCTGCACGACATGTCTGTTGCTTTTGTCGAGAAGAGGATTCTGGAGCTCACTGAGACTCTCCATGGTGGTCCTGCTCATACTTACGGAGCCCAAATGGAGTTATGGAATGTGTAAGCTGCAATGACAGCATAATGCATTATGAAATTTCCAAAAAATACCATGCACTGAAATAGATTTAATTACAGAAGTACCTCTTCCTGTTTGTCAATATTCAACTTACACACGCCAACAAGACTATGCAAAGAAATCCCCATCTGTTGTGTGTTTGTCTAGGTGTCACACACATTCACACACACGCACACACACACTCACACACACACACACACACACACACACACACACACACACACACACACACACACACACACACACACACACACACACACACACACACACACACACACACACAATATAGTCATCCATCCATTTTCTGCCGCTTGTCCTTTTCAGGATTGCAGAGTGTCCCTTTCAGGGTTGCAGAGGGTGCTGGAGCCAATCTCAGCTGCATTTGAGCGGTAGAATAAATTACTACATTAACATAAAAACATTATGTACAAATTTTAATTAAAAACTTATTAAAACAAGTACAATGCGCAGTAGAAACAGTTTGTAGATCCTTTAAAATATAGCAGTGAGTGTGCTGCAGTCAGGTTACTTGGTCTGTCGACTAGAGATGCGCGGTTTGCGGTCTCATCCGCGGAGTCCGCAGATAAACCGCGGGTCGGGCGGTTGACATGACGAAAGAATAGATTTTAATTAGATTCGGGCGGGTGGCGGTTGAACCATTCGGAAATATTTGATATACATGGTTCTGGGATCGGTATCCTTTGCCATTCAAAGAGCCATTTAAGACCCGTATCATAAAGCGAAGAAGACAAAGGGAGACGCTATTATTCTCTTGAATGACTGCCGGCAGTCACCCAGATAATAAGTATTAGGGCGTGCTATGAAGCCATTGGCTTTGTCGCCTTCTACAACATGTATGATCTGCTTGTCAGTCCAGTATCATGTTGTGTGTGGCTTCCGCGGCAACAAGCACACGACTGCAAGGCATACTGGGTGACACAGGGTACACTAATGGTTGTGATATAAACAATTTTAACACTCTTAGTAATATGCGCCACGCTGTGAAGCCACACCAAATAAGAACGACAAACACATTTCGGAAGAACATCCTCACAGTAACACAACATAAACGCAACACAAAAAATACCCAGAATCCTTTGTATTCATGACAGGTCCTGACTATTTTATACACCCCGCTAGCAGCAAACCCCGCCACCTCCCCATCCCCCCCATGCGGCAGTAAGGTGGGCGGGGTTGGGGGCGCGGGGTGTAAAATATATTCAGGATTCGTCACGGATACAAAGGATTCTGGGTGTTTGTTGTATTGCGTTTATGTTGTGTTACTGTGAGGATCTTGTATTGTGTGGCTTCACAGTGTGGCGCATATTAGTAAGTGTTAAAGTTGTTTATATCACAACCATCAGTGTACTCTGTATCACCCAGTATGCCTTTCAATCTTGTAAGTGTAATTGCGGAAGCTGCACATAACATGTTGCCGGACCAACAATTGGTTCGTACATGTTGTTGAAGGTGTCTAAGGCAATGGCTTCACAGCACGCTCCAATTGTATTCATTACTCTGTGAAAAAGGTTTAAATAGCTATGTGACTGGTAAAGGTGGCCGACCTCTGATGTATTTCAGCGGGCGGTTGGCGGCTGGGTGCGGTCCTGATAAAATGTTGGTTCGGGTGGGTGGACTGCTGGTGGGTGACGATTTTGGTGATGCGGTTGCGGATTATATAATTGCCTATCCGTGCATCTCTACTGCCGACTCACTTACATAGCTGAAAATGTCAAATATATACAGTAACCTGATACATATAATGTTTACACATTGAAGTTTAAAACAATATGTTTTGGGAAAAATACTTACTTGTGCAGGTGTACCTAATTTTGTGTCCCGTTTGTGGTACCCGGCCTGTATTTTTCAACACAGTCTGCATGAATAAATTATGCGTGAATGATAAGGCTGCTTGTTCCAAACTACGTCTGGGCCTTATTAAAAACAAAGATGGCAGAGAGTATATTAGATGCATTCAATTAAGACAGTGTTATTTGTCTTCCTTACCAAACTGTGCAAGAAAAGACAAAACAATTACTTTGAAATATGTTTGCTAACACTATACAGTAATTGCTCTTATAATGTATTTAATTTGTAAGAATTCAAAATACCAGTATACCACCAGTATGTTAAAACAGGGGTGTTTAACCACTTTGACCTCGGTCCCAACTTTTCCACTACCTACTGTGGCCCACCCAAATATTAACAGCAAATTTGTAATATTACTCTTAATTTAAAGAGGAAATGCACTTTTTGGGGACATTTGTTTATTGTTCAAAATAATTATAAGAAACAAGAACTCATGTCTTTTTTTTTCTTTTTTTTTAAAGATTTCAAAGATGTTTAAACAAACACTTGTTTTAGAGAGCCCTCTAAAACAACTTCAAAACCCTCCATCAATGTTTTATATACATGCTGCAAGTGTGTGTGTATATACATATATATATATATATATATATATATATATATATATATATATATATATATATATATATATAGGGGGCAAAAAAGTATTTAGTCAGCCACCAATTCTCCCACTTAAAATGACGACAGACGTCTGTAATTTTCATCATAGGTACACATTAACTGTGATAGACAGAATGTGAAAAAAATCCAGGAATTCACATTGTAGGATTTTTAAATAATTTATTTGTAAATTGTAGTGGAACATAAGTATTTGGTCAATAGCAAAAATTCAACTCAATACTTTGTAATATAAACTTTGTTGGCAATAACAGAGGTCAAACGATTACTATAGGTCTTTACCAGGTTTGCACACACAGTAACTGGTATTTTCGCCCATTCCTCTATGCAGATCTTCTCGAGAGCAGTGATGTTTTGGGGCTGTCGCCGAGCAACACAGACTTTCAACTCCCTCCACAGATTTTCTATGGGGTTGAGGTCTGGAGATTGGCTAGGCCACTCCAGGACTTTCAAATGCTTCTTACGGAGCCACTCCTTCATTCCCCGGGCGGATCTTGTCATGCTGGAAGACCCAGCCACGTTTCATCTTCAATGCTCTCACTGATGGAAGGAGGTTGTGGCTCAAAATCTCACGATATATGGCCCCATTCATTCTTTCCTTAAGACGGATCAGTCGTCCTGTCCCCTTAGCAGAAAAACAGCCCCAAAGCATGATGTTTCCACCCCCATGCTTCACAGTAGGTATGGTTTTCTTGGGATGCAACTCAGTATTCTTCGTCCCCCAAACTCGACGAGTTGAGTTTATACCAAAAAGTTCTACAGTATTTTGGTTTCATCCGACCACATGCCGTTCTCCAAATCCTTTGCGGTATCATCCATGTGCTCTCTGGCAAACTTCAGACGGGCCTGGACATGCACTGGCTTAAGCAGGGGGACACATCTGGCACTGCAGGATTTGATTCCCTGTCGGCGTAGTGTGTTACTGATGGTAACCTATGTTACTTTGGTCCCAGCTCCCTGCAGGTCATTCACCAGGTCCCCCCGTGTGGTTGTGGGATTTTTGTTAACCGTTCTGATAATCATTTTGACCCCACGGGATGAGATCTTGCGTGGAGCCCCAGATCGAGGGAGATTATCAGTGGTCTTGTATGTCTTCCATTTTCTGATAATTGCTCCCACAGTTGATTTTTTCACACCAAGCTGCTTGCCTATTGTAGATTCACTCTTCCCAGTCTGGTGCATGTCTACAATTATTTTCCTGGTGTCCTTCGACAGCTCTTTGGTCTTGGCCATAGTGGAGTTTGGAGTCTGACTGTTTGAGGCTGTAAACGGGTGTCTTTTATACAGATAACGAGTTCAAACAGGTTCCATTAATACAGGCAACGAGTGGAGGACAGAAGAGCTTCTTAAAGAAGAAGTTACAGGTCTGTGAGAGCCAGAGATCTTCCTTGTTTGAAGTGACCAAATACTTATTTTCCACCATAATTTACAAATAAATTATTTAAAATTCCTACAATTTGAATTCCTGGAAATGTCAATTTTCACATTCTGTCTCTCACAGTTGAAGTGTACCTATGATTAAAATTACAGACCTCTGTCATCATTTTAAGTGGGAGAACTTGCACAATCTGTGGCTGACTAAATACTTTTTTGTCCCACTATATATATATATATATATATATATATATATATATACATACACACACACAATAGTAACACACGTGTTCATAACAATATGTAATATGATACAAATGTACTGTATTATGGTCATTATAATCATTTCCGTGACTGATTTCTGCAGCGCTTTTATTTCCGTTTCGTTACTGATCTTCAGCAACAAATATGTATTCCCACTTCCTGGAACAAAGGAGTGTGTGTGTTCTAATCAAGGGAGACTTGGTAATTGACAACATAGACGACTGCTTTTGGACAAACGAGGATTCACAACCTTATCTTTTTGAAGCTGAACATACAGATGATGAACTATTGCTTCCAAAAGCTAGCACAAAGGAAGGGTGATACGTTGGGGCAGATGGAATCTGAGAGAGAGAGGTCAGTGTGACTCAAAGCTGCAAAATGTGGAACTTGAAGCCATGCTATCTCGACATAAATTGAGTGCGTTCCCAAATAAACCGGAAAAAACTTCCCCGCCGAGCTGGACCAACGATTAACTGTCCATCGAGTGAGTCACACTTGAGTATTGTACATAATACACACAGCCCATCACCGTACAGTGGCTGTCTGGCTAACTGTGTACAAACAAAACATGATACCAACGCGTGCCTATGTGTTACTACGCTAGAAAAAGAGTTCCTGAGTGTTCACTCTTACAGCTTGGTTATATGTAGTTTGCGGAATCTTTTGATGTTTTTTAAATGTATTTTTAAAGTGATTTAGAGGTAGAAATGATTGATCCCATTGGCTGCCACATAAAATATGTTAGAAAGTGTCCCTCTAAATATTGTAAATGATAAGAAAAATTCAAAAAAAGTAAAGTTCACCTTTAAATAATATTTAATAATTAAGTCTAACATACCTCCATTTTACAATATGGTCAAAATAATATGAAACCATATATTAATCCCAAAGATTATTAATTATTTAACGCATAAACTTTAGGTTTAATTCAGGCTAATTAGAAAAATAAATACTAAACAAATATATTGTGTAGAAGAGACTCATAAACAACATACACAAAATATTTTTATAAAATTATGTGCTAAAACAAAAAACAATAACAAAAAAGTTTCTTAAATAAACTGTTAATAAAATGTTAGTGCAAATGAAAATACTGCTTCACAACTTTAGTCATACTTTTTGTGGTTAATAAACGTATCTATGACTTTAGCTGCAGACTTTTGTTTGATGGAAAAGGTTAAGCTAATGTTAAATATATGATATATTTTAAAAAGTATCCTATTTAATATAAGGACTGTCAGCAGAAAAACAATATGTCTGACAATAAATAAATAATGCCTAAAATGTATAAAATGACATGAGCAAACTAAATACCCTATACCTTAAATACTGAAGCACTTATCGGTTCATAATGGTAAATCATTTATAAAAATATAATTAAACAACTGCAAATTACTCGCATTGAAAAACAATCAATACCAACAAAGACGCATTTAAAACCACTAATGCCTCGACTATGTGTTTGAGCTCATGTGTACTGAATAAAGAACAAGGCAGATACACACATGTTCCGGCTGGAGAAGCGTGAATAATGAGGACCACAATGATGTATCTGAATGTGAACACAGGCACGCGCGTGCACACGCACACACACACGCCAGGACTCGGAGGCTCACTTATCTTGGACTCTTGTGTGCGCACCTTGCATTCTGAGCCACATAACACAGCCTGCCATTACACACCACATTACACAACAAAAAAACACATCCCACGAGCACAAATTATCCATTAGACAGTAGAAGATGTGCACTTGGTAAGTGTGTGCGTGTGCGTGCGTACTGTACGTGAGTTATACATAATACATGCGCTCTCTGCCATCTCTCCTCCGGTTCTTGTTTATTTACCTCTTTACCACACTAACAAACCAACATGTAACAATATCACATCTGATTAAAAAAACAGCCTGTACTCCACAATGCAAGACTGTATTGTTGGATTTGATACGTTACAACAACAACAGGCTATCGTGGGGCTTTTCTGTCATTTTCCGAAGAGGAACATGATGAGTAGTCTCTCACCTTGTCTCAAATGTCCTCCTGCATCTTCACTCAGCATCCTTCCTCAGCGCAACTGACGGACTCGCCCGGTTCTGGTCCACATAGCGTTACTTCACATCATCAGTTCGTGAAGAAGCTGCCATGCAAGATGCAGCCTTCACTTGAACCACGTTTCTCCGCGTGTGCGATGTCTGTGAGTGTGCGTAAGAGCGCTGTGGTGCGTGCACGCCGACAGCTCCATTTTTACGCACAGCCCACGCTGTGACCGGGCGGCTCAAGAGGATTTAGATGAGAACCTTGGAGCCGAACTGAGTCCAGGAGGCTGCTGGTTTGCTGTGATGTCAAAGTCTACTCGATGAGACGGTGGCTTTCCTCCCGGCTGCTGTTGCATCATGTGCTTTTTACGCATCAGTGCTCTGAGGAAAATGTGGGAGGCTGATCTCCACCAAATAAATCGCAATCATTACCTCAGCCAAGGTGGTTATGGATACCTTTTTAATGTATCAGCCAATATTTTCCAATAATTGTGGCGTCATGTATAAAACACTTTAAAGTCCATTGTGTTTATTATTACGTCCATCCATCCATCCATCCATCCATCCATACATCCATCCATCCATCCATTTTCTACCATTTGTTCCTTTCGGGGTTGCAGGGTTATTAAGTACAAAGGGAATAAGCGGTAGAAAATGGATGGATGGATGGATTCTATCGATACCGATACTAATATCAATATTCCTTATCGATACCTGTATTCATCAGTACTCTTATCGCAACGATATTATATGTACTGTAGTTGGTGTAAATACTGACATGAACAAAATGCATTTTTATTACCATTTTTATTGGCCCCATTATTATTTTTGTATTATTGAAGCGTCCAGAACAGGGGTCTCAAACTCAATTTACCTGGGGGCCACTGGATGCAGAAACTGGTTGAGGCTGGGCCGCAAGAAAAGATTTCTTAAAAAATCTAACATGCACTTTTTAATGAATTCACCATCTATGAATGGCTTTCCCGCCCCAACATACTTGCCAACCCTCACGATTTTTCCCGGGAGATTCCTGAATTTCAGTGCACCTCCCGACAATCTATCGGTGCAACCATTCTCCCGAATTTTTCCCAATTTTCACCCGGCCGACATTATTAAGGGCTGCAGTGACTGCACTGCCTTTAAGGTCCTCTACACCAGTGGTTCTCAACCTTTTTTCAGTGATGTACCCCCAGTGAACTTTTTTTTTAATTCAAGTACTCCCTAATTTCCAACTAAAGCATTTTTGGTTGGAAAAATAGAGATAAAAAAGTAAAATACAGCACTATGTCATCAGTTTCTGATTTATTAAATTGTATAACAGTGCAAAATATTGCTAATTTGCAGTGGTCTTTCTTGAACTATTTGGAAAAAAAAGATATAAAAAACACTAAAAAACTTGTTGAAATCCCCACCTAGTACCAACCTCATCACGTCCGTTGTTTCCTGAGCAAGACCCTTCACCCTTGCTCCTGATGGGTGCTGGTTAGCGCCTTGCATGGCAAGCTTCCTCCATCAGTGTGTGAAGGTGTGTGTGAATGGGTAAATGTGGAAGTAGTGTCAAAGCGCTTTGAGTACCTTGAAGGTAGAAAAGCGCTAAACAAGTACAACCCATTTATTTATTTATTTAAACTGCCCTCTTTGGGGATTGTAATAGAGATCCATCTGGATTCATGAACTTAATTGTAAACATTTCTTCACAAAAAAAGAAATCTTTAACATCAATATTTATGGAACATGTCCACAAAAAGTCTAGCTGTCAACACTGAATGTTGGATTGTTGTATTATTTTTTCACAGATTATGAACTTACATTCATATTTCATTGAATTTCATATTCAATAAACATATTTTTAAAGAATTTATGGATAGGTGTTATTTTTTAAAATGTTTTTAATAAATCTCACTTGTCTTTTGGTATTCCTTCGAGTACTTCCAGGGGTCCGCTCACCCCCTTATAGAGAATTACTGCTCCACTAATTGCCATCGCGCACGCTTTTTTATCTCACAACCAACGTGCCGGCTCCGTGTCATGTTGTGTGAGACTTGTGCAGAACAACGTCAGTGGCTGCAAGAAGTACTTGTTCAACAGCCATACAGGTCACACTAACGTTGGCCGTATAAACAACTTTAACACTGTTACAAATATGCGCTACACTGTGAACTGACATCAAACAAGAATGACAAACACATTTTGGGAGAATTTCCGCACCCTAACACAACTTAAACACAAGAGAACAAATACCCAGAACACCTTGCAGGGCTACAATATACTGTACAACAACTCAACTGATGCAAGTAGGGAGGGTGGGAGTGTGGGAGGGTGGTGGTAGCGGGTGTGTGTATTGT
Source organism: Nerophis ophidion (assembly GCF_033978795.1). NCBI lineage: Eukaryota > Metazoa > Chordata > Actinopteri > Syngnathiformes > Syngnathidae > Nerophis > Nerophis ophidion. Next base: position 58,422 of record NC_084613.1, read on the forward strand.
AGCCCGGAAAAGTCAGGGCTGCAATGAATTGTGGGTATTAGTTCTGTTGAGTTTATGTTGTATTACAGTGCGGATGTTCTCCTGACGTGGAACGTCACGTCACTGGGGGGGAAAGAGCCTGAGCTAGTGCGCGAAGTCGAGAAATTCCAGCTGGATATAGTCGGACTCACTTCGACGCACAGCAAGGGCTCTGGAACCACTTCTCTCGAGAGGGATTGGACCCTCTTCCACTCTGGCGTTGCCGGCAGTGAGAGGCGACGGGCTGGGGTGGCAATTCTTGTTGCCCCCCGGCTCAAAGCCTGTACGTTGGAGTTCAACCCGGTGGACGAAAGGGTAGCCTCCCTCCGCCTTCGGGTGGGGGGACGGGTCCTGACTGTTGTTTGTGCTTATGCACCAAACAGCAGTTCAGAGTACCCACCCTTTTTGGGAACACTCGAGGGAGTACTGGAAAGTGCTCCCCCGGGTGATTCCCTTGTCCTACTGGGAGACTTCAACGCTCACGTTGGCAACGACAGTGAAACCTGGAGAGGCGTGATTGGGAAGAATGGCCGCCCGGATCTGAACCCGAGTGGTGTTTTGTTATTGGACTTTTGTGCTCGTCACAGTTTGTCGATAACAAACACCATGTTCAAACATAAGAGTGTCCATATGTGCACTTGGCACCAGGACACCCTAGGCCGCAGTTCCATGATCGACTTTGTAGTTGTGTCATCGGATTTGCGGCCTCATGTTTTGGACACTCGGGTGAAGAGAGGGGCAGAGCTTTCTACCGATCACCACCTGGTGGTGAGTTGGCTGCGATGGTGGGGGAGGATGCCGGACAGACCTGGGAGGCCCAAACGCATTGTGAGGGTCTGCTGGGAACGTCTGGCAGAGTCTCCTGTCAGACAAAGTTTCAATTCCCACCTCCGGAAGAACTTTGAACATGTCACGAGGGAGGTGCTGGACATTGAGTCCGAGTGGACCATGTTCCGCACCTCTATTGTCGAGGCGGCAGATCGGAGCTGTGGCCGCAAGGTAGTTGGTGCCTGTCGGGGCGGCAATCCTAAAACCCCTTGGTGGACACCAGCGGTGAGGGATGCCGTCAAGCTGAAGAAGGAGTCCTATCGGGTCCTTTTGGCTCATAGGACTCCGGAGGCAGTGGACAGGTACCGACAGGCCAAGCGGTGTGCAGCTTCATCGGTCGCGGAGGCAAAAACTCGGACATGGGAAGAGTTCGGGGAAGCCATGGAAAACGACTTCCGGACGGCTTCGAAGCGATTCTGGACCACCGTCCGCCGCCTCAGGAAGGGGAAGCAGTGCACTATCAACACCGTGTATGGTGCGGATGGTGTTCTGCTGACCTCGACTGCGGATGTTGTGGATAGGTGGAAGGAATACTTCGAAGACCTCCTCAATCCCACCAACACGTCTTCCTATGAGGAAGCAGTGCCTGGGGAATCTGTGGTGGACTCTCCTATTTCTGGGGCTGAGGTCGCTGAGGTAGTTAAAAAGCTCCTCGGTGGCAAGGCCCCAGGGGTGGACGAGATCCGCCCGGAGTTCCTTAAGGCTCTGGATGCTGTGGGGCTGTCTTGGTTGACAAGACTTTGCAGCATCGCGTGGACATCGGGGGCGGTACCTCTGGATTGGCAGACCGGGGTGGTGGTTCCTCTCTTTAAGAAGGGGGACCGGAGGGTGTGTTCCAACTATCGTGGGATCACACTCCTCAGCCTACCCGGTAAGGTTTATTCAGGTGTACTGGAGAGGAGGCTACGTCGGATAGTCGAACCTCGGATCCAGGAGGAACAGTGTGGTTTTCGTCCTGGTCGTGGAACTGTGGACCAGCTCTATACTCTCGGCAGGGTTCTTGAGGGTGCATGGGAGTTTGCCCAACCAGTCTACATGTGCTTTGTGGACTTGGAGAAGGCATTCGACCGTGTCCCCCGGGAAGTCCTGTGGGGAGTGCTCAGAGAGTATGGGGTATCGGACTGTCTTATTGTGGCGGTCCGTTCCCTGTACAATCAGTGCCAGAGCTTGGTTCGCATTGCCGGCAGTAAGTCGAACACATTTCCAGTGAGGGTTGGACTCCGCCAAGGCTGTCCTTTGTCACCGATTCTGTTCATAACTTTTATGGACAGAATTTCTAGGCGCAGTCAAGGCGTTGAGGGGTTCCGGTTTGGTAACCGCAGGATTAGGTCTCTGCTTTTTGCAGATGATGTGGTCCTGATGGCTTCATCTGACCGGGATCTTCAGCTCTCGCTGGATCGGTTCGCAGCCGAGTGTGAAGCGACCGGAATGAGAATCAGCACCTCCAAGTCCGAGTCCATGGTTCTCGCCCGGAAAAGGGTGGAGTGCCATCTCCGGGTTGGGGAGGAGACCCTGCCCCAAGTGGAGGAGTTCCAGTACCTAGGAGTCTTGTTCACGAGTGAGGGAAGAGTGGATTGTGAGATCGACAGGCGGATCGGTGCGGCGTCTTCAGTAATGCGGACGTTGTAACGATCCGTTGTGGTGAAGAAGGAGCTGAGCCGGAAGGCAAAGCTCTCAATTTACCGGTCGATCTACGTTCCCATCCTCACCTATGGTCATGAGCTTTGGGTCATGACCGAAAGGATAAGATCATGGGTACAAGCGGCCGAAATGAGTTTCCTCCGCCGTGTGGCGGGTCTCTCCCTTAGAGATAGGGTGAGAAGCTCTGTCATCCGGGAGGGACTCAAAGTAAAGCCGCTGCTCCTCCACATCGAGAGGAGCCAGATGAGGTGGTTCGGGCATCTGGTCAGGATGCCACCCGAACGCCTCCCTAGGGAGGTGTTTAGGGCACGTCCAACCGGTAGGGGGCCACGGGGAAGACCCAGGACACGTTGGGAAGACTATGTCTCCCGGCTGGCCTGGGAACGCCTCGGGATCCCCCGGGAAGAGCTAGACGAAGTGGCTGGGGAGAGGGAAGTCTGGGTTTCCCTGCTTAGGCTGTTGCCCCTGCGCCCCGACCTCGGATAAGCGGAAGATGATGGATGGATGGATGTTCTCCTGAAATATTTTTGTCATTCTTGTTTGGTGTAGGTTAACAGTCTGGCACATATTTGTAACAATGTTAACGTTTTTTTTACGGCCACCCTCAGTGTGACTTGTGTAGCTGTTGATCAAATATGTCTTGCAACATCACACGTGTACTGCTCAGCCAAAGGTGACATTCAATTTGGCTTGCATGCTGTCTACAGAATTCAGAAGATTGTAAGAAATGTGCTGTTACAGCACTCCATGAATAGTGTTGATTGTGTAAAAATTGGTCTTGGTTATGGGAACTCCCATAAAAATCGAGATTGTTGGGTAGTATGACGCTTTCAAGATCTGTTCGTATTAAACTCGCGGGCCGCACATACATTAAACTGTCATATCATTAAATTTGTCATATCAAAGCGTGGGCCGCAAAACAACGTCTCGCGGGCCGCAATTGGCCCGCAGGCCGCATGTTTGAGACCCCTGGTCCAGAAGAACTGCACACAACGTCTGACGCTCTTTTTTTGAACTTTTGTTGACCAACCTAACGCAGCATGTCTTTCCTCGTCTCCTAATTCCGCAACAACACGTTCTCCTTATTATCCAGATGTGGTACGTTCAAGACCATGGGAATTCTGCACATCAACCAAACACGAATACTGACATCAACACCAACAGGTCGTTACATTATTATTGAGTCCTTATTTTTGATTATTCTAAACTGATTATCAGATCCCAGAACTGGGCAATGTGGAAAATGTCAATAAATCATTCAATCTCGATTAATATCACAATTAACGGCTGTTAAAACTGACAACCCGTCAGTTTTAAAGAATCTGTATGTTATGTTCGGCCACCCGGATGAATATATAGTTTTGAGTTTTAAATCTTTTTGTGTTTCTCGATAATTTTTTAGACTCTTCCGATCGCTGGTTTGTGCACTTCCTTGTTTTGTCTGGTTACCTTGGTTCTTACATTTGTCCCACCTGCTCTTGTTTTTACGCGCACCTGAGATTGATTGTTAGCTTGTGTATTTCAGGCCTGCTTTCGAACTCAGTTCAGTCTGGATGGTTTGTTTGCTACATGCAAGACGCACGTTGGTTCCTCTTCTTTGTAGTCTTGCCTTAGCTTCGCGTGCGCTCGGCATGTCTATTTTTGGACACTTGAACTCGATGCTTGTTAGCATTAGCTACTCGTGTGTTCGGCAAGCCTTTTCTTTTGTCAGTTCTGTACCAGTGTTATTTCATTTTTGTATTAAATCAAGTCTTACCTGCAACTCCTGCCTGTCTTGGTCCTCGTGCATCCCTGGGGTGACAACGCGCATCCACAATGTGTCGCCAACGGGTCACTGTACCCCTTTTGGTTAGTATTCCTATTTATTTTTTGCTTTGCATTGGGGTCCTACACCTGTTAAGTCGACCGTGACACTGACCTCGTAGAACGGCTCACAAAAACATTTATGGCATGTCCGCAAGGCTAACTTGTTGCCATCTATGAAAGCTTGTATTACCTTGTATGTGTGGGTATGGTTTAATTAAACTCCTCACTCATCAAGCATTTTCACGTAGGTCCTTGGAGGCAAAACGTTTGGGCATCCCTGATTTAGACTCTCGTGTGGTGTAGATCATTAGAGCCTCTGACGTCTGCTTTAGCCTGATCACTGATTGTATAACAATCTGCTACAGCTTTCAGGTAATGATTAATCTGCGTTTATACACGATTAAGGTAATCATTCTTGTGCTTAACGTGTTACCTTTACAGCCCTTAAATAGATACAACAATCTAAGGCAATGTGTATGTATATATATATATATATATATATATATATATATATATATATATATATATATATATATATAGGTCATAAAATGAATGCATCTGCCTCACAATACAAAGGTCCTGAGTAGTCCTGGGTTCAATCCCGGGCTCAAGATCAGGGATCAAAGATGGCGTCAGACAGATGACACAAAAGGAAAGGCAAGTGACTTGAAACGAGAGGAGTTATTTTTCAAACTAAAACATGCAATTCTCAAGACAGAAAAAAACAAGACAAGACTTCCTTTACCACGGTGTGACAACAGGTGCGATTGAAACTACCATGTACATCCATATTAACAACATATAAAAACATTGATATCTGTAAAATTAAACGTAGAAGAGAACTATAAGATATCCATCCCACAATGATTTCATCAATTCCATATTGATATATTTTTGATCAATCCACACACCTTTACCGATTGAGCAATGTTATTGAGAAAGCTCAGACTTCCAAAACAACCCAAATATTTGTTAAATAGTCATAAATCCTCTAACTGTTAGTGTTTGTGTATGTGCAGTGTCAATCATGGACCAAATTGCACCATATTTCACTTGCAAATAGACCTTTTTGGTTGTCCCAATGTATTTGTTATAAATCAAAATTCGGAGGATAGCATTCTCACCTGACCAAACAAACGCTACAATCAAAACACTTATATTAAAGTGTGTGTTTGAACTAAACCAAACTTGATGAACACATGTTAGTTTAGATCCTACAAAAGTACAATCCTCTTTAAAATATTCATACATGTATAGAACGTATCGACTTCTTCGACATTATCAGATCCGGTTGTAACTTGTTAATGTGGGATCTTAGTGCCTTTGGGTCACTTGTATACAGAAGAAGATCACTGTCTGTGCTTTGAGCTGGGAAGATGCTCTTATATGTTACTTTATAGTCGGGTTGACATTGTAACTGTGATGATACATGGCATTGTGGACTTGAAACGATTTCTGTCAGCAACTTTTTAAATGTGGTTGCACTTTTATAGACCTTTTAAAAATACCTCCCAAATATCTGCAATGTCAGAAAAAGAAAAAAAGTTGTATATGGTCACTGTAGCACAGCAAAAACGTTGACATTTTTCCTTTTCCCTTCTCTGCCTGACTTTTTTCCCTACCTGTACCGCCGTGTAGTATGTGACCATCCTACTACTCTTTCTCTTTGTCTTTTGCTCCCTCCCCTGTTGTTGGTGCTTCCTAAGGTGCGACCAGCAGGCACACATTGCTCCTTCATATTAACGTGCGTGTTATGGTGGTGGTGAGGCCGTTGTTACTGTCATCATGGGACAGGGACATGCAGTCAGGGGAGGCAGATGAGGTAGATAATAATTTAGAACAATACAAAAACACATGAAATAAATTATTTAATATTTATCATTGTTATCATTGTAATTTCTGTATGATTTATATTTTATTTAAAAGGGACTTGTGATGATTTTAATTCTAATCTACATTTCAAACACTTCTTTGTGGTCTAGACCAGTGGTTCTCATTCTTTCTTTTTCAAACCCAGTATTACCTTAGAAAACACTTGGCTCTTCGAGGACCACCATTTAGACCAACACTAAAATACAGTAGGGTTGTAGGCCTATGTAGTCATTAAAACAAGGCAGAGTTTTTATTTACAATACATTTTATATTTTGGCCACTGTAAAAATACACACAGTTTGAACAGTAACAGTGTTTGAGTGTAGTAAAATAAAACACTGTGCTTTAGTCAAGTGATTCTTTGACGTACTACTAAATGGAGCCTGCGTACCATTAGTGTCACACATACCACAGTTTGAGAATCCTGGTCTAGAATATGTATTGAATATGCTTTGGTGTGAATTTTACAACAATTTTGTTCCCTAGTAATTTTTTGGGATCCGTCAGCAATATGTTTGATGGTGGTGGTGTTCCTTAACCTGACTCTTGCCCGATCCTTGTAGTTTGCTGAGCTCCACACAAAGATCTAGGAGTTCTCAATAGGAGATGTATTTCAGAAGGCGGAGCCTTGTAAAAAAATTATTGTATGTGATTGGATAAACCACTTGTCCGTTATCTTGAATGACGTGCTACTTCAACCACTTACACATCCCTCTTACACACATGTAAGAGGGATGTGTACTATGGCTATTAGCTGTTTTTTTCCCTTTGGCCTCAGTCTGCACCCCCTCTCCAGGGCCCAGACTAAGACCGATTTTTTTCATTTTATTTTAATCTTCTATTTTTTTCTCCCATCCCCCCCTTTGTTTACCTGTATCTCATTTTTTTTGTAAGGGGCGCTGGAAGCCGGCAGACCCGTCAGCGATCCTGTTCTGTCTCCCTGTAATGTTTGTCTTATCTTGAATGGGATTGTGCTGAAAATTTTATTTTCCTGACGGAATAAATAAAGTACTATCTAATCGAAATCAACCCGTGACGCTGATGAGAGCAATGCTGGGAAATCCAAAATCGGTTGGAAGAAAAAACAAAACATCCTTGTCACCAATAAATGCCTTCAAAACTGTTCTGTTTTTTTTTTTAAATAATTAATATTCGATAGATTCAACAAAACAGTTGCAATAGCAGAATCAATGCCAGCACACAACGCAACAAGGGCTATGTGCCGCCATTGTTGTTTGAATCAAACAGTCGCTTCGGCGCTACGTCACATCTATGAAATCTCGCCCAGCGATCCTGATTGGTTCATTATTTTTTGCTATCTTAAAGGAGTTTGCAATGCCCTGCAGCCCAGATCCTTGTTTGGATCTCAGCAAACTACAAGGATCTGGCGAGAGTCAGGTTAGGTGTTCCCAGATTGCAAATTAAAACCATGCGTTTCACAAAGTAAAATAATATATATTTTAAAAATATACACTGTTGAAATATAAATCTTGAAGATGTCACCGCTATTTTTTTTACAGACACGGTCGAAAAGGAACTTGATAAACATTATAAAGAACACAGAGTCACCCGTTCACAAAACTAGGTACAACTGCACACTCACGGATCGATTTAGATTCTGCTTAAAAAAGCTGTTTTTAACCTTTGTGTCACTCTGTCTGGGCTTCCCTGCTTAGGCTGCTGCCCCCACGACCCGACCTTGGATAAGTGGAAGAAGATGGATGGATGGATTGACTTTATTCTATCTTTTTTTGTGTCTTCTCACAGCTTGAAACAGAGCTCCTCCCCTCTGGCTGATAGTTTGACCTAGTATCTAAATAAGTGCTTCCACCACGCAGTGATGTCACAAAGTGGCCATATGGCAAACCTTGCGAACAGAGGCATCCAAAACTGCGTGCAAGTTCACGGCCAAATGCATGAACCTTATGATTAGACAACTTTGCACGTAATCCAACATTGCAACAGAATTTATAAGTCAGAAAATACAAAAATCATCATAAGATTTTGTTAACCTTCAGAGTATTTTGGAAACATTTGTTCCTATTTAGATACATTTTGTTTGATCTTTGCCCATACCTTTTGGTGGTGAAATATTTTCCAAATATGTTTTTTTCATATTCAATTTTAATATATTTATTTCAAATTATTTAATATATGAACAATACACAGGGAAATGATTTTAGCTCAGTAGAGTAGCAAAAGAACAAAAAAGCCCTCCAGGAGTCAAGAGTGTAAAAAAACATTTTGTATTTTTTCAAATTTTTATAATCAGATCTCTAAATCAATTTCCGTCCTAAATTGAAATTAATAATGTGTTGTTTTTTTGTTTGTTTGTTTTTTGAATTATTGAATGCCCATTTGACCACGTCGGTTTGTTTATTGTGAAAAATGTGCATGAAATTAGTCACCATCTGTACATTAAATGTTAATAGGCTGTTGCTATGATATTTTGTATTAGTTAAGTAAAACTCGCATAGCCTTAAAGTACCAGTAGAATGGAAAAACAATTGCCTTTATATTGACACTTATATCATATAATGTATATCTGATTTATAACACCAAAAGACTTACAAAGTTTGCGAGTAAATAGGTATGCTCAAAAATAGTATCCATCTCACTGTGGGAGCCACAGATCCCTTCCCCACCAACAATAACACTAATTATGCAGACTTTGTGAGAGTCAGCAACAAATACTCGGCAAAACATTATGATTCAGGACCGTATATTTTTGATGCAGAATTTAAGGCGAGTGAGCTACAAGTTTTAGATGGTCTGCTAAACAGATCCAATTTAGTGAAACACTGTAGCATCATGTAGCAGTATTGCTAAGTGCCAAACAAGAAATACGAACTACAAACTTAATAACACGATGATGACTGTTTGGATGTTCATATCCTCCCTATTCGGATGAAGAATGAATCATAATCCACACAAATGGTTAAAAGGAAAAATTGCTGCCCGCACACACCGTGGTTGTGGTGTTTCTGTTTTCATCTCCGGGTAAAAATTCACTGTTACTGATGAACAACTTCCAGATTGATGGCTAAATCTTATTATCCAGATGAGAGGCATGATTTGTATTCTAAAATAACTTTTGACGAGTCAGAGACGCGATGTAGCATCAATAGCAGCAGGACATTGGCAGGCTCAAAGCTGGAGCACAAGCCAGTTAAGTACTTCTCTGTTTTCAATGTGCCGCTAAAAAAATTGTTTGTCTGTGGCAGCATTATAAAAACAACATTTCAAATATTTGGTTGATTTTCTGGTCACAATTTGCAAATAGAGTATTGTTGTTGGGTTTTGGATGGTTATTTAGATGAGGATTTTTGGATGTGTGGGTGTCAAAATGTTGAACTGCTGCTGTATTACGATACGAATGGCGCCAAAACACTCGTGTTTATAAAACAAAACAGAGATTACTTTTTCAAATAAGGATTATAAAAACTAACATCCAACAATAGTGGATGTCAGTTTAAAGGGGAACTGCAATTTAAATTTTTTTTTTAATTGTGCCTGTTGTTCCCAATCATTATAAAAGACATGATGACAGAGGCATTTTTTTTAAATAAATGAATGCAATTAAAGTCTTCTTACAATAATCTGCCTAATAATCCCTTAAAAAACATACAAACACCTCCATTATGGTTTTTATATATATATAGTCAAGAAAATAAGTATTTGAACAGCCTGCTATTTTGCAATTTCTCCACTTAGAAATCATGGAGGGGTCTGAAATTTTCACGGTGGGTGCATGTCCACTGTATGAGAGATAACCATAAGATGAATCCAGAAATCACAATCAATGACTTTTTAACAATTTATTTGTGTGATATAGCTGAAAATAAGTATTTGAACACCTGTCTATCAGCTAGAATTCTGACCCTCAAAGACCTGTTAGTCCGCCTTTGAAAGTCCTCCTCCACTCCACTGTATCATCCTTAATCATATGCACCTGTGTGAGGTCGTTAGCTGCATAAAGACACCTGTCCACCCGATACAATCAGTTAATACCCAAACATTCAGCATGACTAAGAGCAAAGAGCTGTCCAAAGACACCTGAAACAAAATTGTACAACTCCACAAGGATGGTAAGGGCTCTGGAGAAATTGCCAAGCAGCTTGGTGAAAAAAGGTCCAATATTGGAGCGATCATTAGAAAATGGAAGAAGCTAAACATGACAGTCAATCTCAATTGGAGTGGAGCATCTCGTGGGGTCTCAATGATGCCAAGAAAGGTGAGGAATCAGCCCAGGAGTACACGGCAGAACTTGGTCAATGACCTGAAAAGAGTTGGGACTGCTGTTTCCATGGTCACTGTTGGTAATACACTAAGACGTCATGGTTTGAAATCATGCATGGCACGGAAGGTTCCCCTGCTTAAACCAGCACATGTTAAGGCCCGTCTTAAGTTTGCCAATGACCATTTGGATGATCCAGAGGAGTCATGGGAGAAAGTTTTGTGGATAGATGAGACCAAAATTGACCTTTTTGGTCATAATTCCACTATGTGTGTTTGGAGGAAGAAGAATGATGCGTACCGTCCCAAGAACATCATCCCTACTCTGAAGTATGGGGGTGGTAGCATCATTCTTTGGGGGTGGTTTTGTGCTCATGGGACAGGACAAAAGTACTGTATTAAGGAGAGGATGACTGCAGCCATGTATTGTGAGATTTTGGCCAAAAACCTCCTTCCCTCAGTCAGATCATTGAAGATGAGTCGTGGCTGGATCTTCCAACATGACAATGACCCAAAGCACAAAGCCAGGAAAACCAAGAAGTGGCTTCGTAAGAACCATATCGAGGTTCCGGAGTGGCCTAGCCAGTCACTAGACCCTAAATCCAATTGAAAATCTTTGGAGGGAGCTGAAAGTCTGTGTTACTCAGCAACAGCCCAGAAGCCTGACTGATCTGGAGAAAATCTGTGTAGAGGAGTGGGCCAAAATCCCTCCTGCAGTCTGTACAAACCTTGTAAAGAACTATAGAAAACGTTTGACCTCTGTAATTGCAAACAATGGCTACTCTACGAAATATTAATGTTGGTGTTCAAATACTTATTTTCAGCTTTATCGTTTTAAACGGTATTTTCACGTACTTTGCAGATTGGAAATACAATTGAATATAATTTAATGGATAACATGAAACACAATTAAAATAAAGTCAACTTGTTTTTTCTACTGGTACTTTAAGCTTCACCTGTATCCCCACATGCGGTCGCATGTCCTTGCTTAAAAGACATGAGCTGTCTTTAAAAACAGGGTTAAAAGGTACATCTTGTTGATCAATCTCTAAATACAACTACCGCTAATAAATTCATTGCACAGTCATATTTGATTAATATTTCAGACCAAACCTGTGCTTTTATAATGAGTTTGCCAATTTGCTTGCACCTTTATCGCATTCTCTGCAATGCTTTGTCTGATTTAATGTCACCTTTCATCACCATAACCCCAGTTTACAGAACATTTCTTTCACACTCTACCAACCGGCATAGCTCGGTTGATAGAGTGGCCGTGCCAGCAACTTAAGGGTTGCAGGTTCGATTCCCGCTTCCGCCACCCTAGTCACTGCCGTTGTGTCCTTGGGCAAGACACTTTACCCACCTGCACCCAGTGCCACCCACACTGGTTTAACTGTAACTTAGATATTGGGTTTCACTATGTAAAGCGCTTTGAGTCACTAGAAAAAAGCGCTATATAAATATAATTCACTTCACTTCAATTCACTTTAAATGCCATGTGTGGCAAAGTAGATTAACGTGGCCTCCCTAAAACTAATTTATCTGGTGTCCACCGTAATCACAGTATTTGAAGGGCCACACTCTGTGGATTAAAGGCAGTCAGGAAGAGTGATGGGATGCCAAAAACTAAGAGTGATTACCAGCTCTCAGTGTGGACACAAACTTTATGCAGAAGAGCACTCTTCACCATTCCACAAGCTCATAAAAACGTCTGTAGTTAATAATGTGCAAAGGCAAGCCGCTGTCACTTTCAGTGGGAGTCACATTAAGGCGATGATGGACTCATTACGGCGGAAACATGGAGCTGCATTTTATACAGGTAGAAGTCACCTTGCGTTCACATGCACAAGGTGGCGTGGCATAACGACTAGGCCATGTTGGATACCACACTCCCTTGGAGGGACGTGGCTATTGGAAGCCAGGGGGTCGAGGCTAAGGAGGCAGGGGAACCCATTTAGTTTTTCTTCCTCCTTAATCTTCTCATCAGCCTCCGGAAGATAAATTCCAAGATTTTGCATGTGGCGAAAGGAGGAAATCCTTAGCAGCGACTTTTATTGAAATTATGACAAATTGTAAATGATCATTAGCGTGCAGCAGATTCCACAAGAGTATTGTAGTCCTCCTTTCTGTAGATGGACTTTGAATATTTATGGCCTTCACCCTTTTTCTTCTGCTCCATTTTCCTCTCTATATTTAGCTATTATGTTGCCACAGCACATGCATCTCGCGACCCCGTTCTAAGGCTCACTTGATTATATCGCCCACAATCATTGCAATAATGGTAATTTGCACTAAGTAAAAGTAAGAACTCATAGGCACACATTACGCTGTTTTTATAACTCACATTGAATAGATTTTGCTGCAAATCTTCCTACATGCATTAGTGTCAATTCATGGCAACACTTATGAGAATTAATCAGCCTATTCCGATGGCCACGGAAATGATCCAACCACTTAAATTGATCTGCAGGAGGTGGGGTAATAGGGAGATTTATGCAGCTTTGCTCTCTCTTGGCTATTCTATACAGTGCATTAACACCTGGATGCGTCTTTAAACACATGGAGCAGTCCAGTACACCTGATTGCTCAGTGCAGTGCAGAACCTCCTAAGGGTTAGGACAATTTGGAGCGCAACCCAATCATCATGCCAACCAATCATCATGCATGACATTACATGAGATGTGATAGCAAATATCATTAGACTTCAGATCCATGAATATACAGTGCATCCAGAAAGTATTCTCAACTCCTTATTTCCCCCCAATTTGTTAAAAATGAAATACATTATTTATTTGTCCTCAAAATTACACACACAATAACCCATAATGACAATGTGAAATTTAGTTTTTTGAGATTTTTGAAGATTTATTTATATGTATATATATATATACATATTATATGTACATAAGTATTTACAGCCTGCCATGAAGGTCAAAAGTGAGCTCAGGTGCATCCTGTTTTAAATGATTATCCTTGAGATGTTCTTACCGCTTAATTGGAGTCCACCTTTGGTAAATTCAGTTGATGTGATATGAATTGGAAAGGCACACACTTGTCTATATATAAGGTCCAGCACATTAGAGTGCATACCATACAGTGCATAGCACAGCACAAACTGTCATGGCGTGTACTTTGGTGGGGTTTGTTTTCCCGTGGTGATATACGATTGGAACAGACACGGCTTGAAGGTAAGGACATCTTTTAATTTAATCAAAAAAAAGAACAAACGAAAAGCGCTCACAGAGGAGGTATGAAAACTTGACTATGAAAACACAACTTGCACTAAGGCAAAACTATGGTCGTAAAACAAAAACTAGCAGTATGGCATGAATAACAAAAACTTACTTTGAACAAGAAAGTATGGCATGGAAGGCATAGACGGAGATAGATGGTGTGTAGGAGGTGATGTCGCCAGGCTGACTACCTGGCAACTACAGGTTTAAACAATGCTGTGGTGATTAGTGAAAACGGGTGCGTGACTCAAAATGTGAAACAGGTGAAATTTATGGTTGCTATGGTGACAAAACAGGAGTGAAAAAGCAAAAATTGAGTGTCCAAAAACCAAACAGAACATGACATAAACAAAAACATGAACACAGACATGATACAAACCAAGAATGAAGTCAAATAAATTGTCTGTGGACCTCTGAAATAGGATTGTCACAATGCACAAATCAGGGAAAGGGGACCAAAAAATATTTGCTGCCTTGAAGGTCCAAATGAACACAGTGCCTCCATCATCCCTAAATGGAAGACACCAGTACTCTTCCAAGAGCTGGCCAGCCATCTAAACTGGGTGATCAGGGGAGAGATGACCAAGAACCCGATAGTCACTCTGCCAGAGCTACAGCATTCCTCTGTGGAGAGAGCTGAATCTCCCAGAAGGACAACCTTCTCTGCAGCAATCCACCAAGTCAGACCTGTATGGTGTAGTGACCAGATGGGAAGCCATTAATTTGTGAAAGTTTGCATGAATGACTCTCAGACCATGAGGAACAAAATTATGTGGTCTAGTGAAACAAAGACTGAACTTTTTGGCGTGAATGCCAGGCATTGTATTTGGAAGACACCATGCACCAGGCTAATCTCTGCAATGAAGCAAGAACTGGGTGACTTGTCTGGATAGAGGGAAAGATGAATGCAGCAATGTACAGTGACATCCTGGATGAAAACCTTATCCAGAGTGCTCTTGAGCTCAAGCTAGGGTGACAGTTAATTTATCAGCATTACAACGACCCTGAGCACGCAGCCAAAATATCAAAAGAATGGCTTGAGTGGCCTAGCCATAGCCCAAACTTGAGTCGAGTGATGTGCGGCTCGATACTGAAATGTCGATACCGCTCATACTATAGATCTTTATGCTCTAATATCGATCCTCATATTCAAATATCCATACTTTTGATACTTTATTTCAGGGAAGTCCAAACATTTTCCACCAAGGGCCACATACTGAAAAGTCAAAGTATGCAGAGGTCATATTGCTGTTTTTTTTTTTAATAAAAAAAAACTGCTAAAAACAGATTGTGGACGTCTTGCACCTCCGGGTATTTCGGACCACCAAGGACGGACGTGACAGGCTCGACGGTTTTGTGATTTGGTTTATTTTTCAACAAACTTATGATTCTGCTTATATGCAATCACCTCTCGTGACGGTCTCGTTTTTCGGGTTGCTTTTCAGCAATCTGCTCTCTTCTCCGTCTCGCTCTCGCTCGTACTCTTGCTCTGGTTCTCTCTCGACCAGCAACTCCAACTTCTCCAACTTTTCCAACCTCTCCCTTCCCGGCTGCTGCCCTTTTATAGAGTGACAAGTAATCAGATAAACGTGCCCAGGTGTGCCATCTACGCACCTGTTGCCGATCTCTGAGCCGGCCCCATAAACACCGTGCCTCGTTGCAGGTCCACAGGCCACGCCCCCTCAGACAGATGTTGTCTGCTCTGTGTTTTAGGTGACCAAGTATATTAATATTCATTTTTAGTTTGAACATTTCAGCTTTTTCTCATTATATACCGATGTTTTTGTTCTTTTATGCTTACATTTTTACCAGTGTTTTTTTCCAAGTAAGAATTAAATAAAAATGAAAGTGTTTAACTGCATAATCTAGTGCACGGGTCGGGAACCTTTTTGGCTGAGAGAGCCATTTAAGCCAAATATTTTAAAATGTATTTCCGTGAGAGCCATATAATATTTTTTAACACTGAATACAACTAAATGTCTGCATTTTTAAGTAAGACCAACATTTATAGAGTAGAATATGTCACAAACTCGCATGGCAGCAGTAGTAGCGACCCTTAGATGCAGGAACCAGGAGAGCGAGGCGCAGGTAAGATGCTTTTAATATCACCAACAGAGGAGAATGAAGCAGTCTTGCATGTACAGTTCTAAACATTAGTCAATCTTTGAGCCCTGAGGAACACGCAAGATAAGCATAAATAGAAACATGCTGATTGGCAGCAGTTGAGGGGAAAAACACAGCGCTCAGCGGGACAAACAGGAAATGGAAACAAAATAAGAGCACTGATGGAAAGTAAATACGAAACAAAGAAGCAAAAAACAGAAATGAAGTCACAGATCTTCACATAATAAGTCTCTTATTCTTTTTAATAACATTTTTATTCGGAAGCTCACCGATGATAAATAAAATCCTTCTTACCATTAATGCGACTTCTTGAACAGGTGCGGTAGAAAACAGATCGATGGATTAAAATGTATGAGAATGTTTTATATTTTGAATGTAATTTTTAACACTGCGATTACCAGCGGAATTATTCATTACTTATCGTGTTAAGCAATGTCAGATAAGATTTATCTGAGAGCCAGATGCAGTCAACAAAAGAGCCACATCTGGCTCTAGAGCCATAAGTTCCCTACCCCTGATCTAGTGTGTCAAAAATTATGCCTTCATGAAGATGTTAAAGTTCAGTAATACATTTAACAGTGTTTATGGTTATTATAATTATTCTAATTAATTCAAAGGTTAATATTGTTGTTTTTTTAATCAACTATTTAAACTTTTTTTTATATTTGAAGTATTTATTTATTTTTACTTCGAGAGCTTTTAGAATTGTTCGATCAGGGGTGTCTAAACTTTTCTCCCAAGGGCCGGATACTGTGAAGGCAAGTATAGGGGGGCCATTTTGACATTTTTATATATATATATATATATATATATATATATATATATATATATATATATATATATTCTTTGACGGCAATATATATAATCTAACAACGCCAATGATATATATATATATATATATATATATATATATATATATAATTTTATTTTTATTTATTTTCTTAGACGGAATCAAAGGAACGTGGAGAAGAGACTGGCGAGGATGGGAGATCAAATCTACTTCTATAGAGCAGAAAGATTCGGAACACACAAGACAGGGAAAAAGGACATGTCATCAACAACCCCTCCGAAGTCCGGAAGGCAGAAGGAAATCGAGCAACTGGTCAAAGAGAGAAGGGTATTGAAGAAAGAATGGAAGAGAGCCTCACTAGATAAAAAGTGGGCATTGACCTTCAGCAAACAGACCTGAAGGGACGCCTTGGAAGACTGCAGCGAGCTGAAAACCTCAGAACTTGACGCAAAAGGAAGGAAAGGGCGAGAACATCTTTCTATAAAGAGCCTTTCAGATTTGTGAAAGGCCTCTTCACAAAGGAAAAGAATGGGCCACTAAATGTGCCAAAGAGGGAACTGGAAGACCACCTGAAAACCACTCACACAGACAGTCAAGGATATGAACAGAGGGAGATACCATCAGGCATGCCACCAACACCTCAACCAGAACACCAGCTGGGTGACAGTCCCCCAAGGTGGAGCTAGGTTGAGGAAGGGGTGAGGAAGTCAAGGGCAGCTTCAGCTCCAGGACCTAATAGAGTTCCATATCAGCTGTACAAAAGTTCCCTAAATGTCTTACGCTTTCTGTGGAGGCAGATGAAGGTGATGTGGATGAAACAAACCAACCCAAAAGTGCGGCACAAAGGAGGGGTAGTGTTTATCCCCAAGGAAAAAGATGCCTCAAACATTGATCAATTCCGGCAGATCAACCTGGTAAAAGTTGAAGGAATCGTTTAGCATCGTTGCTAAAAGGATGACAATGTACCTGAAGCAAAACAGCTTGATTGATACATCCAGGCAGAAAGCTGGAATACTGGGTTTCTCAGGCTGCTTGGGGTATACAAGCATGAAAATGGCACCAAATCCAATCTGCTAAAAGGGAAGGAAGAGATCTGCACATCTTATTACTGGACTTAGCCAATGCTTTCGGATCTGTCCCTCATTTTCACATCTGGACAGCCTTCAACTTCTTCCACATCCCAAATATCTTCACAAACCTGGTGAAAAACTACTTCCGTGATCTGCAATTCTGTGTCAAAACAACAGAATACACACCATCATGGCAATCTCTGGAAGTGGGAATAATGGGTGGATGTACCATCTCCCCTCTAGCCTTCACCATGGCAATGGAAGTGATAATTCGAGCTTTCAACTGGGTTGTGGGTGGAGAACCTCTGAGAGAGGGACAGCGTTGACCTCCCATCCGCCCCTACACATGACCACCCTGACCTCAGTCCTTGCATGCACCAAACATCTGCTGGGAAATCTTCATGCAACATTACATGGGCCGGATGAAGTTCAAACCCAGCAAGTCCAGGAGCATATCCATCGTCAAGGGGAAACTCACAGACCAGAGGTTCTACATCGAGGATACTCCCATTCAATTGGTGTCAGAGCTGCCAGTCAAGAGTCTAGGGCGATCGTACAAAGCAAGTCTCAAAGACTCGGACCAGAGCGACCAGCTGAGGGAAGACGCCATCAAAGGCCTTGTCCGCATAGACAAGACCTTACTTCCCTGCAAGTTGAAACTGTGGTGCCTACAGTTTGGATTACTCTCCCGTTTGATGTGGCCATTAACAGTCTACAAGACCCCAATGACCAAAGTCAAGAAGCTTGAGAGAACAGTCAGTGTGGCTCGGCCTCCCGCGGTAACATTGGCCTATACGGTCACGGTGCCCTGGAACTGCCCATCTCTGGCCTCACGGAGGAGTTAAAATGCACCAAGGTGAGGCTGAGCATTACACTGACTGAGGCTCAAGATCAGATGAACATGGAGACATTGTGGGACAAGTGCTGCACGGAAGAGGTGGGTTTGGACTTGGAGCTAATCGACCCACATGGCGCAAGGCAACATCAGCCCAAAGGAGAAAGCTGGTTGTTGATCAGGTTTGGCAACAAGAGGAGGCAGATAGATGTGCAACAGCAGTGGCACAGTCCAAACAGGGACAGTGGACTAGCTGGGAAAACCTGGAGCATCGTAAGCGCACATGGAAGGATTTTTTGGAAATGGAAGGGAACCAAATAAGCTTCATCATCAGAGCCACCTACGATGTTCTTCCCACACCCAAGAACTTAAACCAATGGTTTGGAGAAGATCGTTCTTGTGCACTCTGTCAAACCTCTGCAACACTCAATCACATCCACACCGGTTGCAAAATCAGATCGTCTCAAGGCTGCTACACCTGGAGGTCCTAAGACAACTGGCGATTACCCCTGAGGAAAGGAGATATACCAACAAGGCCCTTCTTACCCCAATTTCTAGTCACTTAGTCACCATTCTGTTCGTAAGAGCAGGACAACTCCCATCCAAACCCTCCACAAGAGTGGAGGCAACCCTGGAAAATGCAGGTTGACTTAGACCAGAAACTCATCTTCCTGCCTGAGATGATTACAACCAGCTATAGGCCGGACCTGGTCTTGTGGTCAACCTCCTAGAAGACTGTGTTCATTGTTTGATTAAATGTACCATTGGAAGCAGCAGTTGGTGAAGCATATGAGCGCAAACAACTGAGGTATGCGGACATAGCAGCCGTGGCAGAGCAGCGTGGCTGGCGTGCCCGAGTGCTTCCAGCTGAAGTCGGGTGCAGAGGCTTCATTGCCACGTCCACAACCAAGCTTCTGAAAGGAATGGGATTGAGAGGTCAGGCCTTCCGGCGGGCTGTCAAATCGCTGTCGTATGCTGCCGAACAAAGAAGCAGATGAATATGGTTCAAGAGAAAGGACCGCAACTGGGCTGCTAAATGACATCTAGGGGTAAAGGCAGAGGGGGGCACACGTGGAACGGCAGATGTCGCCGTGGAGCCCTCCGGAGGTGTCTTGGGCCTATCTATTAATACACCAATGAAGGGGTTCCCACCTGCAAACTCCAGTGAAGGTTTTGCCACAAAACTATTTTTCATCTAAACATTTTACTATATACACAAAACACCGATTCCTCTCAAATATTGTTCACAAATCTGTGTTAGTGAGCAATTCTTCTTTGCTAAGATAATCCATCTTCCTCACAGGTGTGGCATATCAGCATGCTGATAGACAGCATGATTATTGCACAGGTGTGCCTTCGGCTGCCCACTGCCCATATCTAAAGACTAAGAGGTGACTATGTATATTATTATTATTATTATATATCGTTTAGAAATATTAGCATTTTCCCATTACACTCTGATTGCTCTTTTTACTGTTCGTTATTATTTTAAAATACACAAATTTCAAAATTTTAGCAGACACATTAGGTATATTTACACAAAGTATCAGTATCGGATCGGTATCACCGATTTCAGCCAGAACCTTACGTGGTAACCGATCGGAAAAACAAAATCAGTGGTATCACACATCACTACTAGAGTGGGATTGAACATCTCTGGAGGGATCAGAAAATGGCTGTGCACCGATGCTTCCCATTCAACCGATGGAGCTTGAAAGGTGCTTCAAAAAGGAATAGGCTAAGAGAAATGTGCAAAACTGCCCAAAGATAGGCGTGTCAAGCTTGTGGCAACGTATTCAAAAATACTTGAGGCTGTAATACCTGCCAGTGGTGCATCAACAAAGTATTGAACAAAGGGTATGAATACTTATAAACAGTACATGTGATTTATATTTTTTTTGGTTTTTAATAATTGTAAAAAAAACCCTCAAAAAATCTGTTTCACATTGTCATTATTGGGTATTGTGTGTAGAATTCTGACAGCAAAAACATGTTTTTCCATTTTGAAATAGCACTTTAACATAACAAAATATGGAAAAAAATGAAGCGCTGTGAATACTTTCCGGATCCAAAAGTCATTTAGTTTTAGTCGATAACCCTCAACACGCCCACCAAGTACACACATTTTCTAATGTTTCACACGTTATTCAGCACTTATTTGGCTTTTATTACAATAGGCCCTTTGTTTTATATTTGACAGATTTGTATGGCTGGGTTTTCTTATGCAGCCACAAAACGGCATTGACATTTGGGAACAAACATGAGGTAAAAGCAGAAACTGCAGTTAGAAGCGCCACTGCCTCCCTCAATAATAAACAAATAAACAACTCCAGTATCAATCTTAATTGAGTACGTTGAGTAAACAACTTAGCTCTCATTAGACTGTACACTTGCATTGTGGACTACTTCCCAAAACTCATCGTTAGGAGTGATGCAGGAACCAGACATTCCAATAGAGAGAGAGATTGAGAGAAAGAGAGAGAGAGATAGAGATTGAGAGAGCGATGCAGTGTGCAAATTGATGACATTTTCTATGTCCGCTTTTGATAACTCACCTAATGGATGGCCAATGATCATTTATTTTGACAGCCTGCCCGCTGCTCTGTGAATAATGAGGTGGCCTCAAGATCATTAATATGATGGAATTCCTTTAAGAGAGACACTTTAAAAAACAACACAAGACCTGGTTACGGTTTTTATGGGGATACTTTTTCAGATGGGCAAGCAAGTTTAATACTACCGTATTTCCCGGACGATAGAGCGCACCGGATTATAAGGCGCATTTAAGGGGTCATATATATATATATTTTTTTTATAAATTGAAAACACTTCCTTGTGGTTTACATAACATGTAATGGTGGTTCTTTGGTCAAAATGTTGCATGGATTATGTTTTACAGATTACCTTCAAGCCGCTTTCTGACAGTCGCTTCAGGATGCCCCGTTTTGTGGGTGCTCTTATTTACGTAGCTCACCTTCGGCAGCATCTTTTCTCCATCATCTTTGTTGTAGCGGTGTAGCGTGCAAGGATGTGAGTGAAAGAAGTGTCAAAAGATGGAGCTAACTGTTTTAATGACCTTCAGACTTTACTTAAATCAATAACGGAGCAGCGTCTCCTCATCCGTGCCTCACCCGTGCAACATCAACGCCGGAAATGTGTCCCGTGAAAAAACGACCAACCGGAACTCTCTAATACCTAAAGGTCCTTGGGTGAATAATGTAAACTCATGTTTTAGCGCTTTCATGGCGAGTTTTCTGACAGATAAAAGTAAGAACTTTTCACTACTTTATATTAGAAATGGCAACAGCGGAGTATGGATGTCCCATAACAAGAAGATAGAGAAATAGAAGATGCTTATGTGTAGCTCTTTTCGATACACGGCAACACAGGGAAGTTATTTTTTGTAAAACGGGGGTTTATTGACTCCTTCTTGCTGTATACACCATCCACGCCGACATGCCTCCATGCCAACACCAACACCAACGCCAACACCAACGCCGTGAGAACTTACAAATACAATACAATACAGTACATCAAACCTTGAATTTACAACAATAACACTCGGAAATAAATGTAATTACAAAAAATACAATACCTTGTTGGCTGCTTGTAACAAAAAGAGGTTCTAATAATCATTTGCTGTAAATCTATCTATTTATGAAACATATTTAAAGTATGCAAACTCTCAGAAACAGCTACATTAACATAATATTACAGACTACAATTGCGGACGCGCACATATGTTCAGGACTTATGCAGATCCCAAATCCAGATCAGCAGGTACCGGAAGCTAAGAAAAGTTGCTTTTGCATAATATTGCGGAAAAAAACGCTAGATTACATGTCTTACCTTATACACACACCATAATAATACTTGTATGTTGAAGCACCGTACAATCCATCAAGCAGTGCGGCTTCATAGCTTACCAAAGTCGAAGTAAAACATTTTGATAGATTTTTGAGCGCCATTTTCAATGAACATATAACATTTCGTTGCTGTTTACCTGAGTCATTTGCAGACTAAATGCGTCTTTTATGTGTGACTGCCATCTACTGGTTACACTTATCATTTCACGTTGTACAAATAAAATAGCTGCAAAGTCGATAAGCAAAACCAGAATTATTCCGTACAATGGGCGCACCGGGTTATAAGGCACACTGTTGAGTTTTGAGGAAATTAAATGATTTTAAGTGCGCCTTATAGTCTGAAAAATATGTTTGAAGGTTATTGACAAAAGAAACCCGGAAAAGAAAGATGAGTTAGCTTGATAACTTGTTGCAATAACCAATAGAAAGAACAATTGAAAGTGTCCAACACTGATTGTGTTGAGTGCATATGTTAGCCATTAAACCCAATAAACCTTCCCAGTTTATTGGGTTTAATGCTTGTGTGGAAAAACAGCAGCTGTGGCTTGTTTCTTTAGGATATAAATAAGTAATCAGTTAGGCTCAGCAACGGTGACTCAACTTGTCGCATCCTGTCAGTCACCTGATGGCTTCCCTTTGTCATCACCTTGAGGTTACACATTCTACTCTAATTGCAGAAGAGTGGGAGCTACAATAAAACACAACTTTGACTGTCTGACCAGCACCCGACAGAGCATAAACATAAAACAGAGGTCCCTGGAGAGCTTTAAAAACACCAGAATGATACCAGACAACATTTTTTCCTTCCCTCTGCATGCAGCTCTGTTGAATTGCTTCATTTTGATTGATTGCTGTATATTCACTGAGGAAATAGAGCTTCAGCAGACATTGCTATCAGCTTGTAACACATGATTGTTGGTGTCATGCAGCAGACTATATCATCCTTTGCAGGGTGAAGCCATATTCTGTGCAAAACACAACATATTTCTGGGTAGCTGCATAGCTACCTCCTTCTGATTGCAATCGATGTTTTTCTTTACATGTGTTTATACTCTATTTAAAACACTACAGTGATAAATAAATACATGAGTAAGTAAATACATGAATGAACACAATGTAATAATTTGATACTGAAAAATACAATAATATTAGCTCAATAGATACAAATGAATTAAAATGGATTAGCAACATTAATTCAGGAGCACAATATGTAAAACATTTTAATCTACAAAACAAAAAAATCAATAAAATACCTTGTGATATTTTTTTTTCAATAAATCAAGATGAGAGAGTCAAGATTAATGTCTACAGTGAGCATCTTTTGCAGTGCACAGCTTTTCAAAGTAGGGTTTGAAGGATGATACTGATAAATCATGTTCCCCAGGGTCTCTGGCCTAGTACTATGTCCCCTATTGGAGAAGGACTGCTTTACTGTAATGTTAATAGGGATTCTAATTTACCTTGTATATGCCAAAGAAATATACAAACACCTTCAAATTTGGGAATCAAAACTACAACTAAGACACACGTTACAACCAACAGCTGGTGTGTAATAAACAACGTTGGGCGGTAGCTTGTTACGTGTAGCAAAGCTTCATAGTTTAATTACTTTCCCAGTACGCTGGGAATAGCTTTGCTACTTTTTAAATGAGTAGCTATTTCCGTATCTTAGCTATTTTTAGAATGACGTGGTGGTTAGATTAACAAAGCTACAAGCTACAAAAGAAGAGAGAGAGAGAAGAGAAGGAAAAAAGAACGAGAGAAATGGACTACTGGAACTCCACAAATATACGAAAAAATAAATTATAATTGGTTGGTTTACGTATAAGAAAATCAATGTTCATTGGTTGATTTACTAAGATGAGTCACGATTGGTTAAGATTAGGGCAACACATTACGGACAGGCAAATCAGAGGCAAGATGGGGGTGGGGGCAGGGGGGGGGGGGGGGGGGGGGTCTTTAAACCAAAAACGGATTTCACAACAGAAACGCACATCACATATGAAGGCGAGGGAGTCGGTCGGAGAAGAGAAGAGGGAATATTCAAGCAAGCGATTGGCAGAGAGATTCCCTTCTTTAGATTTGTTTTTTAGCTATGTAGACGACGTCCAGGAACCCACAATGTGGCTACTTGGCCACATTAGGACACATGTATGTATGCGTTTGAATAAAACATTGCCCAAAACATTAATTTTAGATTACCAAGTAAGCCAAAATCAAAACTGCACTCAACTTGGAAGACGTGGAATACACATTTAAGAACATACATTAAGGTGAGCTGAGTTGAAAAGTTTAGTGCACATTGTAGAGGTGGGCCAAAGAAAAGGGACACTAAAATAAATATATACAGTGGGGACCCCTAGAGGGAGTTGTAGGGTGTCCCCTGCTAAATGACAATGAGCTAAATGTAAGGAACACTTAACGAGTCCATTTTATTCCATAAGTACACTCTCAGTTACATAACTTAAAATGTTTAGGTTAGATAAGAATTTCATTTTGTTTAAAATCTGTTCCACAGTTAGGAAAATATGTTTACTTTAAATATGTTCACATTTATTGATTTCTGTTCATGTAAAGATGGAGTTTTTTGATGGGGAAGTGCACTTTTAAAAAAAATGTTTGCCTGGCGTTGAAAATCTTCATGAAACACATGACGGCGATGTATTTTTTTTATATGTATTTAAAAGTCGGCTGACAATGGAGCCTATGTGAATCGCTTTATTATGTCTATAAAGCCCTTAAAAACATCTAAACACCTCCATTAGGGTTTTATATACTCGATGTAAGTATATATGTAATAAAGTAACAGACACATGTATGTTAAGATGTAAAATGTACATATTTTAATCATTGGAAGCATACGCAGCGCATTAATTTAAAAAAGTATCACGTTTGCTTTTTTTCCAACAACATAACTGATTAATGACTTCATGAGAGCCAACGAACACGGTCTTCTGTCATTAGGATGTTGACGGATAGAATCTTGTTATATTCTTGTTGACTCATAATCCTCATGAAGAAAAGGGAGGTCGAGCCAAGTGTCTTTTTTTTTGTCATTGTCGCCATTACTGGGTCTAAATTGGCTGTCAAAATGTACCAACTTGTTGCAATTTGCCTCAGCCTCCTTCTATTCAGATTAGATGCATGATTTATGATCTAGAATAAACTTCCAAGAAGGAGGGAACCGAGGAAACAATGATGTAGCAGCACAAACTGGTGATCACGTTGCCGCTGTAAATAGTTTGTCTGCGTTAGCGCTTATAATAACAATATCACCAATACTTTGTTAGTGTTCAAGTCACGACATGTAAATGGAGTATTGTTGGCACTTTTTGGATGTTTATTTATTTGTTTTTTTAGGCGGAATAGAGGACCTCCCATTGGCTTTGCTATCATGTGACTTATTTACAGTTATTTAGAAGTTAGAATCCATAAAAAAAAATCCATCCATCGTCATGTCTTTTATATTGATTACGAACAACAGGAAACAAAAAAGTGCATTTCCCTTTTAATATCTCTTTTGTGAGACAAATGTTTTGTTCCTTCTCATTCTGTCACTGTGGTTTCTGTTAAAACAGTTAGTTATCCTGTGCTGAAAAGTCTCCATTGGAGTAAATATTATAGTGTTTATTTATCCTTTTTTTTTGTCAGTGCCTTTTATTGAATTGTTTCCTGTGTTTTTTACCTCATTTTGTACATTGTACGCAGTTTGAAAGAAATGTTAAAAAGCCAGAAAAAGGGCATGTTTCTAGCTAGTATTTATTTTCACTAAACAATCAAACTGAGCATGTTTTTTCTTGTTTGGTGGAAGTCGTACTATTCAGTTTTATCCGTATTGGCCCTCTGAATAAGGGTCGTCACTCAGCATAAAAGGAATTACTCGCTGTGCACTTTTTGCTTGTTTTATTTGGTACTATTGCAGCAACAGTTGCAGTAGCAATAGCAGCAGCAGCAATAGCAGCAGTATCAGTAGCAGCAGTAGCAATAGCAGCAGAAGCAATAGCAGCAGTAGCAATAGCAGCAGCAGGTAATAACCTAAAAGTAAACATGAACACAACAAAACAATGTATCTATTTTTGAATCATCATAATGTCAATAATAGACATGAATTAATCAACTGAACCATATTGTTGTCAACCATGATATGACATATTATCAATCACTGTGATTTTATCCTAACTTATTAATTTTAGCATTACATTTTATTATCATCATTAATTTATGTCATAAAATGTTTTAAATGTGATCAGAATCATTTATAATGTCGCCATGATTCATGGACAAGCATACTAAAAAAGAACATAAACAAAGGCGCTCTGTTTGAGCCACACATTACACATTCAAGCAGAACTACAAATCCCTTCAGCCAAACCAGGAAGTAAAGTGCCGGTATTTTCGAACTCAAGCCAAGAATAAACCTACTATCACTCAAATTCAGCCGGACACACACAACGTGACAACACTCTAAAACAACAGTTTTCAATGCGCACATTACTGTGGTTGTACCCTTTAACTTAATAATTTTGCCGATGTCATTCAAAAGCTAAAACAGTGCGTGTTTGCTCTGGCTGTCAAACAGCCAGCCAGCCGCACAACAAGCGCTGCGGACTTAGCGAACACACAACAAACAAAAAAAGAAAGGAAGCGAGCAAACATGGATATTAAACAATAGTTCAGTTGATCTAACCAAGAAAAGCGGACATAAAATGATCTTACCAGTGGGGTATGCCGGTGACGAAGCACGCTGTATTTTACCAAACGAACAATGACACCATTTTTAAAAGCTACCTAAGTAGTCACCTGACAGTGGTAGCCACGCCCATCTTAAAATTCCCAAGCAAGCCCGCCATAAATACATATACACATGACAAATACACATAGTAAATCCAACACCTCCCACTTAAGTTCCTGATGTCCCATCCAAGGAACTTGCACCACGATCAAGAGACCCCACCTCGTGACACCTGTTAGATAACCCAGTTACAATGATTTTTTATTTGTTTATTTATTTTTTTAATTAGTAACTTCTTTGCTTTGGCTAACTAGTGCCCACCCTAATTGTGCAGTGTCGCGTACTGTTGGCCGAAGAAGATCATAGTCCCAGAGTCAATCATGACCCTCTGGCAGATGATGCGTGCCAGGGTCAATGTTTTTTATTATTATTGGGGTTTTTTTTCAATGGAGTGTGGATGCTCATCTTCGTATATGTACTGTGTGCACTGTGTGGGCATGGTGGCAGCGATCCGCCTACACCAACCAGTCAAATAGCTTAAAGGTGTTTGGGGCGTTGATTTGGCCAGGGGGTGGGGCAGTGACTGTCCGGGAGACAGCGCCATGAAGTCGCAGATGGAGTCGAATCATCTGCTGGGATCAGCACAATCAGCCGCCTTACATCCCTTTGCAGGATGATGTTTGATGGGAGTTGTTGACTTGTCCTGCCTTTTGCGTGCGCTCCCCGTGGGATAGACAGAGGCGGAGTGGTCCCGGAACCGCCAGGCTCAGGAGGCTTCATTCTTCTGTCGCTCTCCTTTTTCTTTCGCCTTGTGACCACGGCAGACGATCCGCGTCTTTGAAGCTTCTTGATGCTCTCATCCGCAACCGTGGAAGCAATTTCACTTGCAGTCTTCACCGGCTACTTGAGGAACTCAGGCCCGTTCTGCCACTCCGAGTCATCGTTCAACTCCTCAGGAGTGCTGCTCCTAATCTCGTCCTCTCTTAAGTCAAGCCCAGTCCTCATCTTCCCCTCTTCTTCGAGAAGTTGCTTGTAGCGAGGATGCGGAGCTTGTCTGACTCGGTCTCGTACCCAACCCTGAGGGCTTTGCTGTCCTCCTCATGCATCTGATTTGAGAGGATGAGGATGTTCGGTGTCCTCGGACAGCCAAGCTGGGGACTGCGCTGGGTTCCCTCCCTCCCACTTTGGCCAGAGAAGACCCAGGGTTTTAGAGAGAACCCTCCTGCCTCCAAGATCTTCTCCACACCAACTGTTGTCTCTCGTAGAGCATCAAGATCATTGTGCGACGTCAGGATGTCATCAACGTAGCAGTTTTCTTCTAAAACTCTACGTTCTTTGAGCATCGACGAGAACTGTGGCAATTTGGCTGTCTCTCGCATTGCAACTTGGGCAATACATCCTGCTGGCTTATTGCCAATGTTCACTCGGACAACTGCAAACGTCTCTATTTCGATCAGGGGGTCATCCTTCCACAGGAATCGATGCAGTTGGACCTCTTCATCCTTGAGCCAAACTGAGTTGTACATCGTTCGTACATCACCCAGGGCAGCATGATGCCCGCTTTGGAATCGTAAGAGTACTC
The DNA here is from genome assembly GCF_033978795.1 of Nerophis ophidion. NCBI lineage: Eukaryota > Metazoa > Chordata > Actinopteri > Syngnathiformes > Syngnathidae > Nerophis > Nerophis ophidion. Next base: position 87,055 of record NC_084613.1, read on the forward strand.
CTCTTATTGGATTGAGTACATCTGGACCTTTGTGGAGAAGGTCATTCAGGCTCCAACCCTGAAACTCTTGGCTGCTATTCCACACTATTCTCACAGGGGTGGAAGCAGAGTGGGGGTTCGGGGCGACCAAGGGGCTAATGTACCACTTTGGGCCCTTCCAGGAATCCATCTCTTCTTCTGATAGTTTGACAGCCGCACCTCTTCTGACCATGTCATGGATTTGTTCCCCATATGCTGCTTTCCAAACAGGTTCTCATCCCAGCCTGGACTCCGTCCTCCTGAAAGTAGCCTCCACGGCTCTGCGATTGTCAGGGAGGGAGGCTGGGTCTCCTCGCCAGGGGTAGGCAGCATCCCAGTGGGGTGACTGGCTGTGCTTGTCTGCTAGAACATAGGAGAGGCCATTATTGATTTTCTCCAACTCCCTTTCTTCTCTGAGGGTCATCTCCTTTCCTCCTGGGGCACACATGTCACATTTGCAGCCCCCACATTGAGGGTTGCACGCTGCCCCGATGATGTCCCACCTGAAACACTCTAACACTTCCTTGTTAGTAGTAGCGGTGCTGCTGAGGACTGTCTCTTCTTTTGTGAACTCGGTGTCCGGATTGCTTGAGTCCACAAGGACTTCCTCATATACTCTTGAGGCAGTTTTCAAAGACCTCGCGAAATGAGTGTCAGACTGGTGGAAGGTTAAATCCACCATCTCAAGGAGGTCTGGGTAGGAACACAGGAGGAACCCTGTGTTGCAACAGCCATCCTTGGGGTGAATGTTCAAGCACCTGTTGCACACACCATGGGTCCTTAGGTGAGACTTTCTTTTTGCCAGGTCCAAGTCCTTGAATGTTTTGCATGCAAAAAGCCTTCCAGCGTGTGTTTCGTCACCACAGACGGAACATCCAGATTGTGGCTTTGCTGGAGGCCCGCGTTGACCTGCAGTGACCCTGGAGAAAGAGGGTGTCTGTTCTGCAAGGCTTGTTTCCAACTGGTCCAGCTCTTCAAGAATTACCTCCTGTCTCTTCAGGAATTGAAGAAGACACTCAAAGTGGTTCTGATGGGCGAAACCATTGGTAGGTTCATTCATGTAATCCACCCACTTCTCCTTTAGGAAGTTCGGTAGCTTACTCTACAGAGAGTGTGCCACAAGACGATTTTTCATAACGTCCTCTTCACCTAGGATGAGAAGGTTGCTTAGGGCCCTTTCCACCGTCTGGATCAGATCAATTGCTCTCCTAGGGTTATTTCCTTTTACAGGGGGCAGGCCTTGCACCTGACTCACAATCATTTGGACAATCTTTGCCCTATTCCCATATCTGTTGTCCAAGCGTTGGAACATATCCTCAGCAGACGCACAGCTGGACAGGACTAGGTCCTTTTTCACTTTCTAACTGAGGCTAGCTAGGAGATGGAACCTTGTTACACCTACTGTCCTCAGTGGGTTCCCCAATTGCTCCAGTTCTCCCCACTCAGCCTTCCAAAGGTAATAGTCTGTTATGTCACCAGAAAATGTGGGGAGACGTGCTCTCTCTCGAGGGGGAACTGATTTATGTAGCCGTAACCCCCAGGATACATTCCAGGGATGTGCCGGGGAGCACTCTGAGTCATCAGCGGTGTGCTATAGGCATTTGATGTGGTCCAAGTGCTGCCACCAACTGGTCCACTAGGTGCCTGGACTCTTGCACCTGAAGCTGAGATGGTTGTTAGGAGAGGATTGGATGGAGCAGCTTGGGTGATGCTGCCCGTAGGAAGTTCTTCTTTGGGACTGGGACCGCGAAATGGAGGCTCTGTGAGACCAACTGGGTTGAGCACGTCCTGCGCCCTGTCAGACTCTTTTTTTGTCGGACTTCGTCATCCATATCTCCCTCGGATGACTCTGTGCATCTTGGGTCTCGCCAGCTATCCTCCCAGCCACAGAGCTCGGACCTTCTCCTTGAGCATCTTTGTGTTTGCATATGAGATAAGAGCATCCCGGTTCCTGCATCTTCGCTCGAGCTCATCGATCCTCTCTCTCAGGCCATGTCTGTTGAGCTCAAAATCAGCCCTTTGTAACTTCTTTATGTTGCAGCCCTCAACTTGGTCCATCTTAGTCTGTGCACTGGAAACTTGGTCCAGATTAATTTTTGAATGAGCTCAATGGTGTCTGTGGATTTACGGAGGCACTCAGCTGTATTCTTCGCTATGCAGGCTGCTTCTTCTTTTGCCTTGTCCTCTTCATCCTGGGTTCCTTTCACCGCATTGAGGGCTTCAGCATAGTCATCTCCTGCATCACTGACCCTCTCATAGTCCACCTCAAGGAACCTCAACTTGTCAATCAGGGCTCTCTCTCCTAACAGGTTGACACTGGAGCCAAGCTTATTGGCCCTCTTGGTGAAGGAGGATTGTGCAGGAGAGCACATCCCTCTGAGGGTTACAAGTTCCTGTGTGTCCATTTTCCTTATTTATTTATAAATAAATAAATACATATTTTTTTATTTTTCTGACCGGGGTTTGGTTTCACCAGCAGGGTCCTTTCCCTCCAAATGGTGGTTATCCTTTGGTCAATGGTTAGGTGGACACAGTGTGGTTTCGCTTGGAGAGTTATTTATTCCTCTTCAAGCTTGAAACTCATCGGGGAATTTGTAGGTTAATTCCAACTCATCCAACTCGTTGGTTATTACTGTTTAGTTTTTTCCGTATTGGCCCTCTGAATAGGGGTCGTCACTCAGCATTAAAGGAATTACTCGCTGTGCACTTTTTGCTTGTTTTATTTGGTACTATTGCAACAACAGTTGCAGTAGCAGTAGCAATAGCAGCAGCAGCAATAGCAGCAGTATCAGTAGCAATAGCAGCAGCAACAATAGCAGCAGTATATATATATATATATATATATATATATATATATATATATATATATATACATATATATATATATATATATATATATATATATATATATATATATATATATATATATATATATATATATATATATATATATATATATATATATATATACTCCTCTCTGAGCTGCCACCTTATCGCGGTAGAGGAGTTTGCGTGTCCCAATGATCCTAGGAGCTATGTTGTCCGGGGGCTTTATGCCCCCTGGTAGGGTCTCCCAAAGCAAACAGGTTCTAGGTATACTCTAGCCTTTAAATAAACCTCCTTTTTAGACCAGTTGATCTGCCGCTTCTTTTCTTTCTCCTATGTCCCCCCCTCCCTTGAGGAGGGGGTCCGGTCCGATGACCATGGATGAAGTACTGGCTGTCCAGAGTCGAGACCCAGGATGGACCGCTCGTCGGGACCCAGGATGGACCGCTCGCCTGTATCGGTTGGGGACGTCTCTACGCTGCTGATCCGCTTGAGATGGTTTCCTGTGGACGGGACTCTCGCTGCGGTCTTGGATCCGCTTGAACTGAACTCTCGCGGCTGTGTTGGAGCCACTATGGATTGAACTTTCACAGTATCATGTTAGACCCACTCAACATCCATTGCTTTTGGTCCCCTAGAGAGGGGGGGTTGCCCACATCTGAGGTCCTCTCCAAGGTTTCTCATAGTCAGCATTGTCACTGGCGTCCCACTGGATGGGAATTCTCCCTGCCCACTGGGTGTGAGTTTTCCTTGCCCTTTTGTGGGTTCTTCCGAGGATGTTGTAGTCGTAATGATTTGTGCAGTCCTTTGAGACATTTGTGATTTGGGGCTATATAAATAAACATTGATTGATTGATCATTGATTGATAGGTGAGGGATGAGACAAAGAGCAGCTCGAAGACCTTTATGAAGAAGAAAAAACATGGACCCAGATCTCCTTCGCCCGGACGCGGGTCACCGAGGCCTCCCTCTGGAGCCAGGCCCAGAGGTGGGGCACGATGGCGAGCGCCTGGTGGCCGGGCCTGTTCCCATGGGGCCCGGCAGGGCAAAGCCCGAAGATGCAACTTGGGTCACCCCTCCAATGGGCTCACCACCCATAGCAGGAGCCATAGAGGTCGGGTGCAATGTGAGCTGGGCGGCAGCCGAAGGCAGGGCACTTGGCGGTCCGATCCTCGGCTACAGAAGCTAGCTCTTGGGACGTGGAACGTCACCTCACTGGGGGGGAAGAGCCTGAGCTAGTGCGCGAAGTCGAGAAGTTCCGGCTGGATATAGTCGGACTCACTTCGACGCACAGCAAGAGCTCTGGAACCACTTCTCTCGAGAGGGACTGGACCCTCTTCCACTCTGGCGTTGCCGGCAGTGAGAGGCGACGGGCTGGGGTGGCAATTCTTGTTGCCTCCCGGCTCAAAGCCTGCACGTTGGAGTTTAACCCGGTGGACGAAAGGGTAGCCTCCCTCCGCCTCCGGGTGGGGGGACGGGTCCTGACTGTTGTTTGTATTTATGCACCAAACAGCAGTTCAGAGTACACACCCTTTATGGGAGCACTCGAGGGAATACTGGAAAGTGCTCCCCCGGGTGATTCCCTTGTCCTACTGGGGGACTTCAACGCTCACGTTGGCAGCGACAGTGAAACCTGGAGAGGCGTGATTGGGAAGAATGGCTGTCCGGATCTGAACCCGAGTGGTGTTTTGTTATTGGACTTTTGTGCTCATCACAGTTTGTCCATAACAAACACCATGTTCAAACATAAGGGTGTCCATATGTGCACTTGGCACCAGGACACCCTAGGCCGCAGTTCTATGATCGACTTTGTAGTTGTGTCATCGGATTCGCGGCCTTATGTTTTGGACACTCGGGTGAAGAGAGGGGCGGAGCTTTCTACCGATCACCACCTGGTGGTGAGTTGGCTGCGATGGTGGGGGATGATGCCGGACAGACCTGGGAGGCCCAAACGCATTGTGAGGGTCTGCTGGGAACGTCTGGCAGAGTCTCCTGTCAGAGAAAGTTTCAATTCCCACCTCAGGAAGAACTTTGAACATGTCACGAGGGAGGTGCTGGACATTGAGTCCGAGTGGACCATGTTCCGCACCTCTATTGTCGAGGCGGCTGATCGGAGCTGTAGCCGCAAGGTAGTTGGTGCTTTTCGGGGCGGCAATTCTAAAACCCCTTGGTGGACACCAGCGGTGAGGGATGCCGTCAAGCTGAAGAAGGAGTCCTATCGGGTCCTTTTGGCTCATAGGACTCCGGAGGAAGTGGACAGGTACCGACAGGCCAAGTGGTCTGCAGCTTCAGCAGTCGCTGAGGCAAAAACTTGGACATGGGAGGAGTTCGGGGAAGGGGAAGCAGTGCACAATCAACACCGTGTACGGTGCGGATGGTGTTCTGCTGACCTCGACTGCGGATGTTGTGGATAGGTGGAAGGAATACTTCGAAGACCTCCTCAATCCCACCAACACGTCTTCCTATGAGGAAGCAGTGCCTGGGGAATCTGTGGTGGACTCTCCTATTTCTGGGGCTGAGGTCGCTGAGGTAGTTAAAAAGCTCCTCGGTGGCAAGACCCCAGGGGTGGATGAGGCCCGCTCGGAGTTCCTTAAGGCTCTGGATGCTGTGGGGCTGTCTTGGTTGACAAGACTCTGCAGCATCGCGTGGACATCGGGCGCGGTACCTCTGGATTGGCAGACCGGGGTGGTGGTTCCTCTCTTTAAGAAGGGGGACCGGAGGGTGTGTTCCAACTATCGTGGGATCACACGCCTCAGCCTTCCCGGTAAGTTTCATTCAGGTGTACTGGAGAGGAGGCTACGCCGGATAGTCGAACCTCGGATTCAGGAGGAACAGTGTGGTTTTCGTCCTGGTCGTGGAACTGTGGACCAGCTCTATACTCTCCGCAGGGTTCTTGAGGGTGCATGGGAGTTTGCCCAACCAGTCTACATGTGCTTTGTGGACTTGGAGAAGGCATTCGACCGTGTCCCTCGGGAAGTCCTGTGGGGAGTGTTCAAAGAGTATGGGGTATCGGACTGTCTTATTGTGGCGGTCCGCTCCCTGTACGATCAGTGCCAGAGCTTGGTCCGCATTGCCGGCAGTAAGTCGAACACATTTCCAGTGAGGGTTGGACTCCGCCAAGGCTGTCCTTTGTCACCGATTCTGTTCATAACTTTTATGGACAGAATTTCTAGGCGCAGTCAAGGCGTTGAGGGGTTCCGGTTTGGTGACCGCAGGATTGGGTCTCTGCTTTTTGCAGATGATGTGGTCCTGATGGCTTCATCTGACCGGGATTTTCAGCTCTCACTGGATCGGTTCGCAGCCGAGTGTGAAGCGACCGGAATGAGAATCAGCACCTCCAAGTCCGAGTCCATGGTTCTCGCCCGGAAAAGGGTGGAATGCCATCTCCGGGTTGGGGAGGAGATCCTGCCCCAAGTGGAGGAGTTCAAGTACCTAGGAGTCTTGTTCACGAGTGGGGGAAGAGTGGATCGTGAGATCGACAGGCGGATCGGTGCGGCGTCTTCAGTAATGCGGACGCTGTACCGATCCGTTGTGGTGAAGAAGGAGCTGAGCCGGAAGTCAAAGCTCTCAATTTACCGGTCGATCTACGTTCCCATCCTCACCTATGGTCATGAGCTTTGGGTCATGACCGAAAGGATAAGTTCACGGGTACAAGCGGTTGAAATGAGTTTCCTCCGCCGTTTGGCAGGGCTCTCCCTTAGAGATAGGGTGAGAAGCTCTGCCAGCCGGGAGGAACTCAAAGTAAAGCCGCTGCTCCTTCACATCGAGAGGAGCCAGATGAGGTGGTTCAGGCATCTGGTCAGGATGCCACCCGAACGCCTCCCTAGGGAGGTGTTTAGGGCACGTCCAACCGGTAGGAGGCCACGGGGAAGACCCAGGACACGTTGGGAAGACTATGTCTCCCGGCTGGCCTTGGAACGCCTTGGGATCCCCCGGGAAGAGCTAGACGAAGTGGCTGGGGAGAGGGAAGTCTGGGTTTCCCTGCTTAGGCTGTTGCCCCCGCGACTTCGGATAAGCGGAAGAAGATGGATGGATGGATATATATATATATATATATATGGTTAGCGCCTTGCACGGCGGCAGATCCCTCTATCAGTGTGTGAATGTGTGTGTAAATGGGTAAATGTGGAAGTAGTGTCAAAACGCTCTGAGTACCTTGAAGGTAGAAAAGCGCTATACAAGTACAACTCATTCATTTATTTATTTATCATAAAATTCCTACAATATGAATTCCTGGATTTTTTTTTTCACATTCTGTGTCTCACAGTTGAAGTGTACCTATGATGAAAATTACAGACCTCTGTCATCATTTTAAGTGGGAGAACTTACACAATCGGTGGCTGACTAAATACTTTTTTGCCCCACTTGGATTTGTATATATGTATGTATGTGCGTGTATATATAAACGAGCTCTCATATGATTAAAATATTTATCACGATTAATCACATTGTGTATCCTAGACAGATCTTTTTCAAGTTTTAACACTGAACGGACGATTAATTTGTTTTAATAAAATGTATTTTAAACGTTATGCTTTTTTAAAACAGTTCATCACAAAAAGGACAAACATGATTTAATTAATGACATTAATAAAAAATAAAAAAAGTCTACTGTGTGTTGGTGTTGAATTTGTATTCCTGCTTTAGGAGCACAGGCATTTAGAGGAGGAGCGACACTTCCATGTTTGAATAACAGTTTCACGCAAGCATAACACAAAATGTGAACTGTTATGGTCATGTATTGTCAAAGATGTTTGATAATATCTTTTCATCTATTTTCTCCATCTATTTTTGGAGTCGCGTGGGAGCTGGAGCTTGTCCCACCTGTAATCTGTGATATTTATACCTGAATAAATGCTTCTGATGTGCTGTACATTAAATGTTATTGTTCTTTTAATTTTTCTGCATGGCAATGTTTGAAACTACCTGTTAATTAATTAAATGTAATCTTCAGTGTGCTAATCATTCTGTAATAGAGATCTCAACCACAACATGTTATAAAATAATTTTCACATATTCTTCAACTGATGTAGTAGCATTTCTTTATGTGCAAATATCACAGAATAATATTACAAAACATCTCTGACAAATAGAGTTGGGTATATTTCATATTTAAATTGCTACAGTAATCCTGTTACCTGGTAATCGAATATATCAAAACAATATCCAATCATTTGTAAAGTAACATGTTTTTTCAATTTATTGATTTAACATAAAAACACTTAACTACAACAAAGCAGTGTTATTTTCTTAGTATTGTGTAAAACAAAACCATGAACTCCTTTCTTTTTCCATCTGGAAAATATGTGATGGGGGTCCATGGAGGCAATTAAGTTAAAAACAGATACCCAAAGAGGATGGAGTAAAAATAAAGACCAATAGTTTTTTTTTTTTTGTTTGTTTTTTTCAAAAATATTAAACTACAAATGAAAGTGAAGCAAAAACACATTAATATTACAAAGTACATTGCGAGGAACCGAGCTAATTATGATAACTGGTTTCAGTCAGTGCCAAAAAAAGCACCGGATCCAGTACCCACACCTCGTGACAAAGCATGATTGTTATGTAAGACATTTTAATTTTGTAAATGTAGTTAAACCAGATGTATAGGGTTTTTTTTAAGTCGGAAAAGTGTCTGATTGGTTTGAAAAAGTGTCTTGAAATGTTGTGATGTAGGATCGACTGCAATAAAAAAGTGTCCTTTCGACTTCTTGCCGACCGTCTTTCATTTCTGTTGAGCTTGGATGTCATCTTACTAAATGAGTCACAGTAACAATCTAAATGTTATCTTATTACTGCTTGTGGAGAGGGGCGTGTGCTACGAGTTCCCTGCGGGCACGGCATGTGCAGGAGCCAATAATGAAGCAGCAAACAGGTGAGCAGATACCTCAGCTGGAACGAGTAATCTAATCACCTGTTCCTTTATCAGCAACGGTGGCGATCATGACATGGTTGGCGGCAGGAGGGAGAGACTGACGGACGGAGGAGTGGAAAGCCAAAGACATTGCGAACGATACGATTGAGCTGAAAAGCCAAGAGACGTTGTGAACTATTTCATTGAGCTGTATAAAGTTAAAGTACCAATGATTGTCACACACATACTAGATGTGGCGAAATTATTCTCTGCATTTGACCCATCACCCTTGATCACCCCCTGGGAGGTGAGGAGAGCAGTGGGCAGCAGCAGTGCCGCGCCTGGGAATCATTTTTGGTGATGTAACCCCCAATTCCAACCCTTAATGCTGAGTGCCAAGCAGGGAGGTAATGTGTCCCATGTTTATACTCCTCTGTATGACTCGGCAGGGGTTTGAACTCACGACCTACCGATCTCAGGGCGGACACTCTAACCACTAGGCCACTGAGTAGGTAAGTGTGGGAAACATTAAAAGAAAGTGTAACCACTCAGCAGAGTGTGGTGTGTCCGTGACACAGGAGGGTATCCGGGTCGGAGACCTTCCACAGTGGCACCCAACAAGGAAGAACGCACAAAGAAAATGTCGGCACCAACTCCCCTCGAGGCATTTGGGCAAGTGCTGGCCCAGGTGTCAGCAGCGACCCAGCAACAAACACAGGTGCTTAAAACCCTGATGGACAGAGCAGAAACAGAGAAGGTGAGGAGCCCCAGACATTCTTTGATGTCTTTGAGGTGACAGCAGGGGCAAACAGATGGCCGGAAGACGGATGGGGAGCAAAACTTCTGCCGCTCCTGGTAGAGGAGGCACAGCGGGCGGGGTTGAGTCTCCCGGCAGCCGCCCGCCTGTAAAATGCCAACCTCCAGTATGCCATCGAGTCGGCTGCAGCCCCGAACACCACTGTAGGAAGTTTATGCCAATGAGGCTGGAGCCAGACGACCGGCCGTTTGTGTTCGCCAACCGGCTGAGGGACGCAGCGACCCGGCTGCTCCAGCCCAACGGCAAGGATACGAAGATGCTGGAGGCCATCATTCTGGAACAATTTCTGGACGCCATCCCAACCAGGACCTCAGCCTGGGTGAGGTACCACAGTCCCCTGGACGTTAAAGCGGCAGTAAAGTTGGCGGAGGAACACCTGGCGGTGAAGCGGGAGGCAGCCCCGAGGACGGCCGCACTACCTACCTCAGCGCCCCGCCATCGACTCGCCCCACGTTGTGGGGGGACGGAAAGGACCAAGACCCCCGGTCAAGAGGAACAGGTTCCCCACCCAGGCACACTGAGAAATCCACATACACACACACCACACAGGGGGGGGGGGGGCACAGGGATATAACCCAGGTGCCGTTTGCATGTTACAGGTACCAGCGCTGCAGAGAGGGGGCTTCCCTCGCAGAAGGCACCTCAACTGCCAGGGCCAGTGTGTTGGGGGCGCGGACAGCCCGGTCGTGTGCGCCGGGAATGCTCCGTGGGGCAGGTGATGCGGGTTACCGGGCCTCCAGCAAAGGCCCCATATCCAGGGTAGACGTACTACGTCCCTGTAAGGGTACAAAGGAGTACATACCGGGTGATGGTGAATTTGGAATGTAAGCAGTCCCTGATCCACCAAAACCTGGTCCGGCCCGGGATTTTGAGGGAGGCAAAACGGGGGAGAGAATAGAAGGGGACACCTTTTGTCAAATATGATTGATGGGGTCAAATGTCAAGGGGCGGGGCGTATCCCTAAAATGGGTGGGCTTAACCCGGAAATGGGCGGGGTTGGGTTTGACCCAGAAGGGTGTGGTTAAGACGGGAAGAGGGTGTGGTTTGACACAGAAGGGGTGTGGTTAAGACCGGAAGAGGGGGTGGTTAAGACCGGAAGTGGGTGGGGTTTAACCATGAAGTGGGTGGAGCTTTAACCAGGAAGTGGGTGGAGTTTAACCTGGAAGTGGGTGGAGTTTAACCAGAAAGGACCTAAGACCGGAAGAGGGAATGGTTAAGAGGGAACAAAAGAGGGTTTAGTGTGAAAGCCATCTGTTTGACTTGGGGTCAATTTTGTGGAATGGGATGGGAATTCCACAAAATATATATATATATATATATATATGTATATATATATATATATATATATATATATATATATATATATATATATATATATATATATATATACATATATATATATATATATATATATATATATTTATATATATATTTACTTACAGATTTTCCCTTTACACCTCTGGCTCGCTGGAGTCCCTTAACCAAGCGAGCGCCGTCAACTGCCGCCGGAGACAATCTTCCATTTCAGGCTGAGGAGAAGGCTTGATTCCGCCAAAAAACCCAGACATCGACTCCTTGGTCCGGGACAATATCATCGAAAACAACGGCGAATGTTCTACATGTAAGTTTTCCTTGTTTTATGTAAGCTTTTTAAGATTCTCCCGGGCTTTAAAGAGCTCCTTTCACTCCTCTGTCTTCCGCTCAAATTAATTTCGCGCTCAAGTCAAGGGGAGTAGGCGGGGACTGATTCCGGAGGTGGGGGGTTGTTTCCGGCAAGCAAGCTTCTAGTGTGCATTACCGCCACCTACTGTAATAGAGTGTGGACCGAGATGTGGACTCTATATTATTTTATTTAACCCAGTGTTTTTTAAATATGTGTATATTGCTTTATATCCTATGTGATCTGAATTCAATTCTAATATATCTTCTAAGGAACCCAAATAAATGTTACCACTTTATCTCGCTTTATTTATTTTGTAGATTGTCTGAAGTATTTCATGAACTAAATCTTGTCTAGTTTCTGTTGCTATGTTTTTTATGCTCATCAATGCACTGCTGGAGTCAGAGCACACAACTACTTTCCTTACTTTGTTTTCCTCTATCCAGTTAATTGCCATATAAATTGCTACCAATTCCCCCATAAAAACAGAAAGTTTATCGCTGATTCTTTTATATTATACTATTTTTCGTTGTGGGATAACTGCTGCAGCTCCTACCTTACTATTTATAGTTTTTGATGCATCTGTATATATCATATCTCAATCCATTTTTCTATCCGGTAACAACAAACCCTGTTTCCGTATGAGTTGGGAAATTGTGTTGGATGTAAATATAAACGGAATACAATGATTTGCGAACCATTTTCAACCCATATTCACTTGAACATGCTACAAAGACAATATATTTGATGTTCAAACTCCATCCATCCATTTCTACCGCTTATTCCCTTTTGGGGTCACGGGGGGCGCTGGCGCCTATCTCAGCTACAATCGGGCGGAAGGTGGGGTTCACCCTGGACAAGTCGCTACCTCAACACAGGGCCAACACAGATAGACAGACAACATTCACACTCCCGTTCACACACTAGGGCCAATTTATTTTAGCGTTGCCAATCAACCTATTCTCAGGTGCATGTCTTTGGAGGTGGGAGAAAGCAAACTCCACACAGAAAGATCCCCAGCCTGGGATTGAGCCCAAGACTGCTGGACCTTCGTATTGTGAGGCAGACGCACTAACCCTTCATGTTCAAACTGATAAACATTTTTTATTTTTTATTTTATTATTATTATTTTTTTTTATGCTCAAACTGATAAACATTTTTTTTTTTTGTTTTTGCAAATAATTATTAACTTTAGAATTTGATGCCAGCAACACGTGACAAAGAAGTTGGGAAAGGTGGTAATAAATACTGATAGAGTTTAGGAATGCTCATCAAACACGTATATGGAACATCCCACAGGTCTGCAGGCTAATTGGAAACAGTTGGGTGCCATGATTGGGTATAAAAGCAGCTTCTATGAAATGCTAAGTAATTCACAAACAAGGATGGGGCGAGGGTCACCACTTTGTAAGCAAATTGTCGAACAGTTTTAGGACATTTTTCAATGAGCTATTGCAAGGAATATAGGGATTTTACCATCTACGGTCCGTAAAATCATCAAAAAGTTCAGAGAATCTGGAGAAATCACTGCACGTAAGTGATGATATTACGAACTTTTGATCCCTCAGGAGGTACTGCACTAAAAACCGACATCAGTGTGTAAAGGATATCACCACATGGGCTCAGGAACACTTCATAAAACCACTTTCAGTAACTACAGTTGGTCGCTACATCTGTAAGTGCAAGTTAAAAAGCAAAGCAAAAGCCATTTATCAACAACACCATGGAACGTCCCTGGCTTCGCTGAGCCCGAGCTCACCTAAAATGGGCTGATGCAAAGTGGAAAGGTAATCTGTGGTCTGACGGGTCCACATTTCAAATTATATTTGGAAACAGAGGACGTGGTGTCCTCCAGAACAAAGAGGAAAATAACAATTCGGATTGTTATAGGCGCAAAGTTCAAAAGCCAGCATCTGTGATGGTATGGGGGTGTGTTAGTGCCCAAGGCATGGGTAACTTACACATCTGTTAAGGCACCATTAATGCTGAAAGGTCAATACAGGTTTTGGAGCAACATATGTTGACATCCAAGCAACGTTATCATGGACGCCCCTGCTTATTTCAGCAAGACAAGTGTTACAACAGCATGGCTTCGTAGAAAAAGAGTGCGGGTACTTTCCTGGCCCGCCTGCAGTCCAGACCTGTCTCCCATCGAAAATGTGTAGCGCAATATGAAGCGTAAAATACGACAGCGGAGACCCTGGAATGTTGAACGACTGAAGCTATACATAAACTATCTTGCCGATTGTATTGTACCATATGTCCTGGCAAGAAATCTACGTTCAAAGGACTCCGGCTTATTAGTGATTCCCAAAGCCCCAAAAAAGTCTGCGGGCTATAGAGCGTTTTCCGTTCGGGCTCCAGTACTCTGGAATACCCTCCCGGTAACAGTTCGCGATGCCACCTCAGTAGAAGCATTTAAGTCTCACCTTAAAACTCATTTGTATACTCTAGCCTTTAAATAGACTCCCTTTTTAGACCAGTTGATCTGCCGTTTCTTTTCTTTTTCTTCTGTGTCCCACTCTCCCTTGTGGAGGGGGTCCGGTCCGATCCGGTGGCCATGTACTGCTCGCCTGTGTATCGGCTGGGGACATCTCTGCGCTGCTGATCCGCCTCCGCTTGGGATGGTTTCCTGCTGGCTCCGCTGTGAACGGGACTCTCGCTGCTGTGTTGGATCCGCTTTGGACTGGACTCTCGCGACTGTGTTGGATCCATTGTGGATTGAACTTTCACAGTATCATGTTAGACCCGCTCGACATCCATTGCTTTCCTCCTTTCTAAGGTTCTCATAGTCATCATTGTCACCGACGTCCCACTGGGTCATTATTGTCACCGATGTCCCACTGGGTGTGAGTTTTCCTTGCCCTTATGTGGGCCTACCGAGGATGTCGTGGTGGTTTGTGCAGCCCTTTGAGACACTAGTGATTTAGGGCTATATAAGTAAACATTGATTGATTGATTGATAAAACAAGAATGGGAAATAATTCCACTTTCAAAGCTTCAACAATTAGTTTCCTCAGTTCCCAAACATTTATTGAGAGTTGTTAAAAGAAAAGGTGATGTAACACAGTGGTAAACATGTCCTTTGCAATTACTTTGGCATGTTTTGCAGCCATGAAATTCTAAGTTAATTATTATTTGCAATAAAAAAAAAAAGTTTATGAGTTTGAACATCAAATATGTTGTCTTTGTTGTGCATTCAACTGATTATTGGTTGAAAAGGATTTGCAAATTATTGTATTCTGTTATATTTACATCTAACACAATTTTCCAACTCATATGGAAACGGGGTTTGTATTTAAAGTTTCTATTCTTTAGTAATTGCATGTTTACCTTTGGGTTATCATACATCCATGGTAGTATTGCAGGAATTGGTACTGTAGGTCTAACTTTAATATTATCACTTTGAACTTTATTACATATGTCTCCTATAATCCACCCAAAACTATTCATTTTTCTTCTCCTCTTTTTCTTGGCAGTTTAGTAGCACTTGACAAGTTGGATGTCCTTGCTTGGATCCTTTTAAATTTTCCCAATAAACTGCTGAGAGTTGATCTTTCCTCATGTCCAAAGGTTTTTCGTTCATTTGTATTTGTAATGCTGCCACTGGGGTTGATGTAGTAGTTCCACAACATAACCTTAAAGCCTGTGACTGGATCCTGTCTATTTTACCAATACATGTTTTTGAAGCAGATTGGTAAATAATGCATCCGTAATCAATAACAGATCGAATTAAAGTGATATATATTGTTTTCAACGTCAACCTATCAGCCCCCCAATCTTTACCGCTAAAAGCCCTCATTATATTTAACACCTTTTTACTGTTCCCCACTATTTCGCTGATGTGGGTTGACCAGTTAAAGTTTATATCAAACCATATTCCTAAATATTTAAATACTTGTACCTCTTCTATATTTTCTCCATAGAGTTTTTATTTGGAGCTTGTTTTGTACTTTCCTCTTAGTAAAATTAATGACTTTTGTCTTTCCAACAGAGAATCTTAAACCCCAAGCCGTTCCCCAGTCTTGAACATTATTTACCACTCTGGTAAGACAATGTCATATCCATAGTGTTGGTAAAGCTATTATCGTTGTCTTCATCATGTCTCCAAAATTTAAACTATTTGTTTCTTCTCTCTTTTGTTTTTCTACATTTCTCAAGTTATCATTACTGTGCACTTTAACAAATGTTTTTTCTAAAAGTTCTGCTTTTTCTTTATTTTCTACCACACACCTAGTTCCATCTTTCATCACATGATTGTTATGTTCTTTTCTGACCCTTGACATTCTCTTGATCATTCCCCACACTTGGCCTAAAGGAGTAGTTCCATTTAGTGTTTCACAAAAAGTTCTCCAATAGTGTTTTCTTGTTTTTTAATAACATACCTTACTCTGGCTTGGTGCCTTTTAAATTGGATCATATCTTGGAAATTATGTGTTCTTCTCAATATTCTAAATCAATCAATCAATATTTATTTATATAGCCCTAAATCACAAGTGCCTCAAAGGGCTGCACAAACCACAACGACATCATCGGTAGGGCCCACATCAGGGCAAGGAAAAACTCATCCCAGTGGGACGTCGACCATGATGACTATGAGAAACCTTGGAGAGGACCACATATGTGGGCAAACCCCCCCACCCCCTAGGGGACCGAAAGCAATGGATGTCGAGCGGATCTAACATGATATTGTGAAAGTCCAATCCATAGTGGATCTAACTTAACCGTGAGAATCAAGTCCAAAGTG
The DNA here is from genome assembly GCF_033978795.1 of Nerophis ophidion. Lineage (NCBI taxonomy): Eukaryota > Metazoa > Chordata > Actinopteri > Syngnathiformes > Syngnathidae > Nerophis > Nerophis ophidion. The sequence goes on from NC_084613.1 coordinate 102,977, forward strand.
GATCCAATATAGTAGCGAGAGTCCCATCCAAAGTGGAGCCAGCAAAAAACCCTCCCAAGCGGAGGCGGATCATAGCTACTTTCCATCTGCAGTCCCTGGCTACCTAAATTAAAGTGATACAAAAATCATGCAATAAAATTACGACACTAATTAATCATAATTATAATGTGTAAATATATATATATATATATATATATATATATATATATATATATATATATATATATACATAATAATTCATAACTAATCAATAAATAATCATAATATAGCATGTAATCAAATTAAGATAAGTCCTAAACTGCCCTTTCACTAACACATACTATATATTCAATACATCCATCCATCCATCCATCCATCCATCCATCCATCCATCTTCTTCCGCTTATCCGAGGTTGGGTCGCGGGTGCAGCAGCTTAAGCAGGGAAGCCCAGACTTTCCGTTCCCCAGCCACTTCGTCTACCTCATCCTGGGAGATCCCGAGGCGTACCCAGGCCAGCCGGGAAACATAGTCTTCCCAACGTGTCCTGGGTCTTCCCCGTGGCCTCCTACTGGTTGGATGTGCCCTAAACACCTCCCTAGGGAGGCGTTCGGGTGGCCTCCTGACCAGATGCCCGAACCGCCTCATCTGGCTCCTCTCGATGTGAAGGAGCAGCGGCTTTATTTTGATTTCCTCCCGGATGGCAGCGCTTCTCACCCTATCTCTAAGGGAGAGCCCGACCACACGGCGGAGGAAACTCATTTCGGCCACTTGTACCCATGATCTTATCCTTTCGGTCATGACCCAAAGCTCATGACCATAGGTGAGGATGGGAACGCAGATCGACCGGTAAATTGAGAGCTTTGCCTTCCGGCTCAGCTCCTTCTTCACCACAACGGATCGGTACAACGTCCGCATTACGTTGCTCCAATCAGCCGCCTCGACAATAGAGGTGCGGAACATGGTCCACTCGGACTCATTGTCAAGTACCTCCCTCGTGACATGTTCGAAGTTCTTCCGAAGGTGGGAATTGAAACTTTTTCTGACAGGAGACTCTGCCAGACGTTCCCAACAGACCCTCACATTGCGTTTGAGTCTGCCAGGTCTGTCCGGCATCATCCCCCACCATTGCAGCCAACTCACCACCAGGTGGTGAGCGTTAGAAAGCTCTGCCCCTCTCTTCACCCGAGTGTCCAAAACATGAAACTGCGGCATAGGGCGTCCTGGTGCCAAGTGCACATATGGACACCCTTATGTTTGAACATGGTGTTTGTTATGGACAAACAGTGACGAGCACAAAAGTTCAATAACAAAACACCACTCGGGTTCAAGTATGGGTGGCCATTCTTCCCAATCACGCCTCTCCAAGTTTCACTGTCGCTCCCAACATAAGCGTTGAAGTCCCCTCGTAGGACAAGGGAATCACCCGGGGGAGCACTCTCCATTACTCCCTCGAGTGTACCCAAAACGGGTGGGTACTCTGAACTGCTGTTTGTTGCGTAAGCACAAAGACAGTCAGGACCCGTCCCCCAACCCGAAGGCGGAGGGAGGCTACCCTTTTGTCCACCGGGTTAAATTCCAACGTACAGGCTTTGAGCCGGGGGGCAACAAGAATTGCCACCGCAGCCCGTCGCCTCTCACTGCCGGCAACGCCAGAGTAGAAGAGAGAACCGCCCCTCTCGAGAGAAGTGGTTCCAGAGCCCTTGCTGTGCGTCAAAGTGAGTCCGACTATATCCAGCCGGAACTTCTCCACTTCGCGCACTAGCTCAGGCTCTTCTCCCCCGGTGAGGTGATGTTCCACGTCCCAAGAGCTAGCTTCTGTAGCCAAGGATCGGACCGCAAAGTGCCCTGCCTTCGGCTGCCGCCCAGCTCACATTGCACCCGACCTCAATGGCCCCTGCTATGGGTGGTGAGCCCATTGGAGGGGTGACCCAAGTTGCCTCTTCGGGCTGTGCCCGGCCGCCATCGTGCCCCACCTCCGGGCCTGGCTCCAGAAGGGGGCCCCGGTGACCCGCGTCCGGGCGAGGGAAATCTGGGTTCATGCTTTGTCATCTTCATAAAGGTCTTCGAGCTGCTCTTTGTCTGATCCCTCACCCAGGACCTGTTTGCCTTGGGAGACCCCAGCAGGGGGCATAAAGCCCCCGGACAACATGGCTCCTAGGATCATTGGGACACGCAAACTCCTCTACCACGATAAGGTGGCAGATCAGACAACCACAACTTATTTACATCATCACACAAGGACAATACATGCTCTTATTCACTTCTGTCATCATTTGTAAAAACTACCATGATTTTAACAGACACACCTCACAATTTACAACAAAAATGCTCTAATGGATCAATATAGTACACATTAAGTTGATATGTCAAACACAATGCCCACCTTTAGTGACCATGTGAGCAATTTTGAATGCTCCAAAGCCACTTTTGATAACTTAAATGTTTCTATTCCTTTTGATCTAACAGTGAAAAGGCTAATTGGTCTGTACTTGTTGTAAGTGAAAGTCAGCTCCAGACTTTCGTATAAGCATTGTAACTTTGTTTCTCAACTTTTAAAAATCATACGGCCCGTATTTAGACCTGTTTTTATTTCTATTTTGACAGCTGAGTCCCGATTTTTCATTAGAATCCAAATTGTTTCATTAATCCAAGGTATTTTTACTTTCTTTTAATTTCACTTTTCTTTCTGGGTTTTGTGTTAGTGTATTTACAGATGATCTCTTTGATTTTTGTATCCAACGTAATTCTAGTAGGGCTGCTTATCATTTGTGTCATGTAGAAGCCATTTATAATATCCTTACGTTTCTTTCTACGCAACTTATTTAATCAGTCCAGATTAACGTCCCCCTTAACGTGCTATTATTTCATATTGTGCTGTTTGAGGATGTCTGAGAATTAATTAAGAAAAATGTCTTTAGCTGTGGTTGGTGGGTATGCTACAATTACCTTGAAATACATTTGTGAGGAAAATGTGAGTTTAATTTCAACACCCTCAAGATGATCTACTGGTAGGGTTATTTGTTCACTTTTAATATTTTCCCTTACATGAATCATAACTCCTCCCCCCTTTGTTACTTGATCTGTTATTTCTGTAACATTGTACCCCCGGACATTAATTAGAACAAAAGGGTCTTAACCATGTCTAAGGTACCTCAAATTCGAGTCTGACACTAACTGCCGTATTAGTTCAGAATGGTTCCTTTTGTAGAACGTTGAGTGATGCGGACACATTTGTTACTGAATACTTTCTATCAGACTTTTGTCTCTAAGCGGTTTTTTGTATGTAATAAGTAACTATGATTATTTGATATGCTTAAATGTGTTTTTCGAGCTCAAATTAGTATTACTCATTCACGGATGCCATTCTACTATAATACTATAAAAAGGTCAGTAAATGCATGTATATATTTGTAAACGCTCTGACCCGGGAAAGGGGTAGGATTAAATAAGCTTTGCTTCTTCCTACTCCTTTTCGGACATAATGTTATGTGAAAATATATGAAATTATCTGATGTATTATGTTGTAAGTATGTTCATGATCAAACCTGTGACTCAGACTCCATGATTCAAACAGGTGTGACTATAAACGTCGACTATATTTTGATTAAACCCGATTACACAGTTAAATGTTAAAAATATTTTAGAATATACATTTTTATTTTCTTCTATTGTGATTATTCTTAAAATAATTAAAATGTCAATATATTTAAATAATACATTTTATGTTCATCATATTTAATTTAATATGTTATTAATTTATTTGTTTACATAACTATTAATTCAAAGCTACAATGTTTTCTAATCTATGATGTGTGTGCGTGTGTGCGTCTGTATCTTAACTCCCACACAGGAAGTGGATCAGTACAGGCTCAAGGCTGTGTAAACATAATATTAAACACATAAAATAAATGAACAATGAATCAACCTATGCTTCAATGTCCAACAATCAAATTTTATTTATTAATATTTAAATGTTTATTTATTCATATACCTTTTATTTTACTGGAATTAGTAAGCACAAACTACCGGTATACTCTACAGACTGAGAACAGCTGTCCAAACACACCTAGTAATATCAAGCTTAATGCTAACCTAGCCTTACTGGGCTTCAGTAAGCTAATTTTTGCTAACCTAGCTCAATGCTAAACTAATCCTATGCTAATCTAAAATATGCTACGCTATGCTATGCTAACAGTGACACACCTCTCCGGCCCACGTCACACAACCACGTCACACACCTTTATTTCCAAGACACGTATCTTATCTCAATGTTAACAAACAGAGACTCTTCTCGTATTTTCATTCACACCGTGTACTTTCTCACACTTTAAACAAAAATATATTCGGAAAAGAATGGAGGGTAATCGTTAACCAGCTATGTCTTATCTCTCACACACCACTTCTTCTTATTATTGCTTCACACGCAAACAACATTTTTTTAACAAAGACAGAGAGCCTTTTTTCTGTAGTCAAACTCTCCGACCCTTTTTACAAAACTACAATATCATATAATCCCAATCACACCCATACAGTCAACCGGGCGGAATTGCCAACACAACAAAAACAACCTCAACAGTCAACTATTTTTCTCACCCAGAAGCATAGCTGTGCTATATCAGATCTTAAAAATAATAAACAACATTTATCATTCACTCTGAGCTGAACAAATGGCTCGGTAGGTAGAAGTCCGGGCATCTCTGCTTAGGCTGCTGCCCCCGTGATACGACCTCGGATGAGTGGAAATTGATACATTGATGGATAGATCATTCACTCACATGCTTTCTGAACATAAACTTTGTCTATCGTTTCGTAAACACACACATTTTGGACAATTTCCCATCTTTTACAGTTCAGCAGGGATGTGGGGGAAAAAAAAAAGAAATGTGAAGCTCGCTGCGCCAAAGAGGGAGGATGAGGGAGAGTGGGAGCATTGGAAAATAAAACAAATCAGACCCGTAGGTACATGCATTATTGTTTATAAATACACATTTATACAAATGTACCAACAAACATTGAATCACTCCACATCCAACACACTTCTCAATATTCACCAATTTATATACACATTAACAAAATACTACCCACCCAATGTCGGGACAACTCTAAACAATTATGCACGCGTTCTTTTTGTGAACCGGCTGTCTCAAACACCAACAGAGGTCCCTTCTTACTTATTAACGGCGATTAACCCGTCCAGCGGAGCAGACCCTGCGTTACCTCCCTGACCCCCACAGCACACAGCCTAAGGCTCTATTGAGTCACTGGTCGTCACCCGCCGACTCTACACTCACGTGTATGGTCAGTACCAAACAGCATCACCAAGTTTCACCAAAGCTCTACTGTCTGGAACCCGATCTCCATCCGTCTAACTGTAGCCCACTTATCAGATTGCTGTGACAAACATCATCTCAGTCTCTCTTCCAACGGAGTCACTGAAAGGTCACTAAAAATTTGGCTTTTATACCGCTACAGCTCCACAAAGACAGATGTGTCGCACCTTCACAAACGTAACAATTTTTATATAGTCAAAAGTACCGCCATTTAGTTAACAATGCCTTTACTTTAGCTGTACCCAACTACACTCAACTGGCATACTTGCAGAAGAAGACCCCCCTCTGTTGTTAGCCAGAGGAGGGGAAGAGGTTAAAAATGTATTTGTATCAAATCGTTTGTGCAACACACTCCTGAACCACCACAATTCTATTGTATTTTCTGATTATTATAACAAGTATCACAAGTTTTCAGACGAACACACAGACAATATAATCACATATAAGACAACCTAATATACCCAATCACTGGTTGTTTTTGGAGAACCTGCTAGACTTATCTTTTTTTTTTAATCAAAAAACAGGTTCAGTAATAAGTCTTACCATTCCGATCATCTCCAGACAGACAGCTTTTACACTTCAAACAAAACTGCTTACCTTTAAATGCGCGTTTGTAACCCTCCGTCTGCCTGAGAGAGGACCGGGAGCGGTCTCGACCTGCAGCGTTCTTGGACCATCCTGTTCGTGACGCCACTTTGTAGTGGAATGGTCCGAAACTCAACTGCAGACAAAGTGGTTTTAGTATAAAAGTTTTATTTACCCATTAATTAAAATAGTACAAGTTGGATTAAATTGCCCATGCAGACAGATACCGTCCTCCAGAGGAAGCAGGATCAAACGAAAAACATGCCAATCATCTCTCTTCTCTTGGTCCACTGGCTTTTTATGTTTTCGTCATGTGTCAAGGTCGAGTTGTTTTTGCCACTGCTGGCACCAACATAATCCTGGATCTCCTAGTCATAACAAACAGTCATAACATTTCTTAGAATGGTGAGAGTGGCCACAAACTGAACTTTCCCCAATATATCCCATTGGTTCTGAATAGAAAAAAAGAAAAGAGCAGACCTCTTAGCCTTTTTGACAGATCTTCAAAATATGGTATAAATTAATCAAAATAAAGTCAGAAATTCCACTACAATAAATTTTCCCTCTTAATATTTATTTTCAAATTTGTTGAAAGGTGCAAGTGAAACCATGTGATGTTACTTGATGTAAACATGTCTGTAACAAATAAATCATAACCATAGCCACACTGTGTAATGACTAACATTTACATGGAATTTCATAGATGACATTGCATTTATTGTTTTGTTCTATTCTGTCTTTTGAATGTACAAGTATATATCTTGTTTTTAGTGTGAGCTATAACTGTTGTGTTTATTTTGTGTCATTGTGAAGTTTTTTGTACCTGAAAATCAGTAATCCCGGCCCCCAGACACATTTTTTCCTCTAAATTTGCCCCCCAGGTCAAAATAATCATGGTTACTACTCTTTACCGCATCTCTCCATGAACCCCGTTACAAACATCGAACCAGGAACGTCGGGTTGCAGTGCATTGTGGGTAGGCGAGTCTTGTACATGATCATGTTCTGGCGGTTCATTTGCAAAATAACCCAGAGAGCACAACTCAGGTTTGATACAAAATGAAAGTAAAAAGTCATGTTGGAATATTAAAAAAAACTCCCCTCAGATTAATTGTTGTTCTCTTGGAAGTGGAGAGGGGGTGGAGGGTAGGGGCAAAGGTGGTCTCTGATTCATCTTTGACACAGCAGAAAAAGGGCTGAGAGAGGTTAAACCGAGGAAGCGTGGTGTTTTTTTCACTACAGCGCAACGAGGCACATATGTTTTTCGTTAGTGTCCCCTGTCTCTTGTTTGTCGTCGCGCACCTGATTTGTTGATTATGTCTTCTATTTAAGACTGCCTTTGTTTGACATTCGTTCTTGGACTCTTGTTTGCTCCCACGCAACACTTGACGTCGCTCGTCCTGCATTGTGGTAAAGACTACTTTTGTTACTTGTTAGCTTCCACGCTATTCCTGTTTAGTTTATGTCCCTAGTTTACATACTAGCGCTTTCTGTTTGTTTTGTCAAGTGCCTTTGTGCAAGTGCATTTGTTTTTAGTTTGTTTTATTGTATAATAAATTATTTTTCCTACCTATACGCTGTGTCCATCTTCGCTGCACCCACGGGAGAACGCAAACCCCGCCACGATGCCAGCTTAGCATCACAGAAGAGTCCAAGCAAAGAGACTTACGGGGCAGATAGCCCAAAAGATAGAGGCTGGGATTTTTCGCCACACGCCAGAGTGGATCTGGGAGCCCGGACGTCTCCAGGCTTCATCCGACACCTCTTGGCTCGATGCGGTCCCGCCTCGCATGGTCAGCGACAGCAGAAGTCACGGAGGAAGGCTTTGCCTCGCGAAAGTGACGCGCAAGTCCTGCCATCTCGCCTTCATGGACACAGCCACTTTCAACCCGTCCAGGACTCGCCCTACATATCTGGTAGTACTTTTTGTTATTCCTCTTTTCTCTCCTCCGGCTGGCCCGCTAGTCACAAGTACTCCAGTGGTGACGTCACTCCTCTGACGTCCCCAGAGGAGAGTGGAGATGAGGAGTTTTTTTAGAACATGCTGTCGTCCACAAGGGATTGTAATAGTGCTATCAGACACTTTCAGGACATTTTTTTGCAGTTCCAAACTGACTCTCAGTTTTTTAAAGTCCCGCCCCCTGGGACTATTGCTCCCACCCTGTCTACCTCTTTCTGTTCCTTCCCCCACCCATCCCTAGAGGTAGTTTTTGACCCTGGACAGCGCGTCTGGCGTCCGCTTTTGGAAGGGGGGGCTCGTGCTGGTAGCTGTGCTATGGATGTAGCACAGCGGCGTTCAGCCAAGCCTCCACCTCCACAAAGACCTCCTCCACCGGTCTTTCGTCCCGCCAGACCGCAACCTCCTGTACGTCCTCCTCCACCGGTATTCTGGTTAGCTCTTCTTAGGCCACCTCCACCGATAATCCGGTTAGCACCTCCTGGGCCGCCTCCACCGACACCACGGCTAGCTGTTGTATGTCATAGCCCTAGCCTAAGTCCAAATCCTAGCCCTAGCCATAGCCCTAGTCCAAGCCCTAGTCCTAGTCCGACTCCTGGTCCAACTCGTGGTCTGACTCGTGGTCTGACTCATGGTCCCAGTCCGAGACAGAGTCTGAGGCCAAGTCTGAGGCCGAGTCCTAGCCTGAGTCCTAGCCTGAGTCCTAGCCCAAATCCTAGCCCAAGTCCTATCCCATGTCCTAGCCACAGTCCTAGCCACAGTCCTACCCAAAGTCTTAGCCCAAGTCACAGTCACAGTCCTAGTTATAGTTCCAGTCCTGGTCCCTGTCATAGTCATAGTCCTAGCCTTTGTCTTAGTCATAGTATTTGTCCTAGTCCTAGTCTTAGTCATAGTCCCAGTCTTAGTCACAGTCATAGTCTTAGTCCTAGCCCCAGTCCCAGTCTTAGTCCTAGTCTTAGTCATAGTCTTAGTCACAGTCCTAGTCATAGTCATAGTCTTAGTTGTAGTCCTAGTCACAGTCGTAGTCCTTGTCATAGTTTGAGTCCAAGTCTTAGTCCGAGTCCTTGTCATTTTCCAAGTCTGAATCCCACTCCCGCACCTGACTTCATGCTGGATCCCACTCTAGCACAGGTCTCAATGCTGGATCCCTCTCCAGCACCGGACTTCATGCTGGATCACACTCCAGCACAGGACTCAATGCTGGATCCCACTCCAGCACAGGACTCAATGCTGGATTCCACTCCAGCACCTGCTCCTCGGCCGGCATCTGCACCTGCTCCTCGGCCGACATCTGCATCTGCTTCTCGGCTGACGCCCCAAGCTCCAGCGCTGTCTTCGCCTGCTTTGGCTGCAATCCCCGCACCTTCATCATCTGCAACTTCCAAGCCCGCCATGACGACGGCCCCAAAGCGCCCACCTCCACGTCAGGCCACGAGTGTGGCCTTGTCCTGGTCGTTCTCCTCGCCAGGCGCTTCCTCCTCCACGTCGGCCATGGGTGTGGCCTCTACGAGGTCGCCCTCCTCGTCGGGCGCTTCCTCCTACACGTCGGTCATGGATGTAGCCGTGCCCAGGTCGTCCTCCTCGCCGGGTGCCCACTCCAAGTCGGCCTCCAAGACTTTTACGGCAGCGGCGTCCATCCGGGAAGACGCAACCTGGCGACACTCCACCGTGTCCTCCCTCCGCCGTGTCCTCCGTTTGTACTTTTTTGTGTGGGGGGGGTTCATTTTGATAGACTTTTTGGGACATCTGGGATCAGTCCCTTGAAGGGAGGCTTATGTCATGGTCCACGTCTTGGACCATGTCATATTCTGGGTTTTGTTCTGTTTTGTTATCGCCCTGTGTTGTATTTGACGTCTTTGGTTCCCGGTGGCACTTCCTGTTTTGTTTCCGTTGTCATGGTAACTCGTTAGTGTCACCTGTCTCTTGTTTGTCGTCGCGCACCTGATTTGTTGATTATGTCTTCTATTTAAGACCACCTTTGTTTGAGATTCGTTCTTGGACTCTTGTTTGCTCCCACGCAATAGTTGATGTCGCTCGTCCTGCATTGTGGTAAGACTACTTTTGTTACTTGTTAGCTTCCAGGCTATTCCTGTTTAGTTTATGTCCCTAGTTTACATACTAGCACTTTCTGTTTGTTTTGTCCAGTGCATTTGTGCAAGTGCCTTTGTTTTTAGTTTGTTTTATTGTATAATAAATTATTATTCCTACCTGTACGCTGTGTCCATCTTTGCTGCAAACACGGGAGAACGCAAAGACCGCCACAATGCCAGCTAAGCGTCACAATATACACATATTTAAAAAACACTGGGTTAAATAAAATAATATGTAGTCCACATCTCGGTCCACACTCTATTACAGTGGGTGGCGGTAATGCACACCAGAAGGTTGTTTGCCGGAAACAACCCCCCACCTCCGGAATCAGTCCCCGCCTACTCCCCTTGAGTTAAGCGCGAAATTCATTTGAGCGAAAGAGTGAGAGGAGCTCTTTAAAGCCCCGGAGAAGCTTAAAAACCTTACATAAAACAAGAAAAACTTACATGTAGGACATTCGCCGTCATTTTCGATTATATTGTCCAAGGATTCGATGTCTGGGTTTTTTGGCGGAATCAAGCCTTCTTCAGCCTGGAATGGAAGCCTGTCTCCGGCGGCAGTTGATGGCACTCGCTTGGTTAAGGGACTCCAGCGAGCCGGAGGTGTAAAGGGAAAATCTGTAAGTAAATATATATATATATTGTATATCGCATGTTTTTTTTTCTTGTAAAATGAGAATAATTTGACTCACCAAACTGCGATTGTGATAAAGCGATCGCGTAAGGATCCTCCAACATTCCCTCTATAAAACAACATAATTAATACACACCCCGAGAGTCATTTTCCAACTTTGTAAGATTAATCAGGCTTAGTTCTTCATCGCTTACTTCAGCGTCAGTTAGTAAAAAAAAAAGTATTATATCGGCGTACACATCTGCAAAGATTTTAACGTTTAAATGGGGTTAAACCATCGTCCAACAACATATACCAATAACGTGGTAAAACGGAGGCAATGTGTGTGTGTGTGTGTGTGTGTGTGTGTGTGTGTGTGTGTGTGTGTGTGTGTGTGTGTGTGTGTGTGTGTGTGTGAATTAAACACATTTATAAACTTATTGGTGTGTTCGTAATTTATTCGGTGGTACCTTGCACTACAGCCTTACAACTTCCGGATGGTCCACAGGCCGGGTGCTCAGAGGGCCGTGGCCGACTTTCTCTTTCGGCCCTCTCCGGAGGGGGGGGACTACTGCCCGGCCTGAATCGGGTGGTGGAGGCATGTGGAGAGGGGCATGTCCTACGCGTTCCCTGCGGGCGGGCCATGTGCAGGAGCCGATCATGAAGCAGCAAACAGGTGAGCAGATACCTCAGCTGGAACAAGTTATCTAGTCACCTGTTCCTTTATCAGCAACGTTAGAAATCATGACATGGTTGGCGGCAGGAGGGAGAGACTGACGGACGGAGGAGTGGAAGGTCAAAGACATTGCGAACGATACGATTGAGCTGAAAAGCCAAGAGACATTGTGAACTATTTCATTGAGCTGTATAAGTATGGGAAACATTAAAAGAAAATGTAACCACTGAGCAGAGTGTGGTGTGTCTGTGACACAGGAGAGGATCCGGGTCGTAGACCTTCCACACTGCACCTTAACCGTAATCTGAACACAGAAATTAAGCAACACCCACCTCTGAATGATGCCCGCCAATACATCAATAATGAATTCACCTTCTTTGAATGGGTTTCCCGCCCTAACAACTTACTTGCCAACCCTCGCGATTTTCCCGGGTGACTACCGAATTTCAATGCACCTCCTGGGGCAACCGTTCTCCAGAATTTGTCCAGATTATAACCGGACCAACAACATTAAGGATATACCGTGATGGCACTGCCTATAACGTCCTCTACAAGTGTGCCAGGTCATTTGCATGATGTGTGGGGCCTCTGCAGACCTACAAGAAGGACTCCAAGACAGACTTCATTAACAGCCATACAGGTCAGACTGAGGGTGGCCGTATAAACAACTTTTCTTTGTGTTGTGTTACGGTGCTGATGTTCTCCCGAAATGTGTTTGTCATTCTTGTTTGGTGTGGCTTCGCAGTTTGGCGCATATTTGTAACAGTATTAAAATTATTTATACGGCCAGCCTCAGTGTGACCTGTGTGGCTGTTGATCAAGTATGTCTTGCAGACACTCTCGCGTTACATTGAGAGCCAAGATAAACATATAATCTTGGCGATATGCCATTTATATAAGATATAGATGGTTTCAAAGGCAGTGACGGTACTCCACCCATCATCATTATCCGGGTGGAATTTGACAGAAACTCGAGAGAGAATTGATGCCCTGAATTACAGGAAAATTGTGAGGGTTAGAAAGTAGGACGCTGTAAAACTCACGGGCTGCACTAATGTTAAATTGTCGTATGAAGGTGCGAGCCGTAAAATAGCGTGTCTTAGACCCCTAATCTAAACTCTACCTTTACTGTAGTTTTTTTCTTAGTTTTTATTTAATAAGTTTTAGGTGTATTTGTTTGAGTATAAAAGTGTTTTTCTTCGGTCATGAAATGATGATAATAGTGTGCCAGGGCATACATAGATTTTATATTTAACACATAAATCTCTGGAGTCTACATCAACTTCAGATCTATTCCATTTTAGATGTAACACATACATCTCTGGAGTCTACATCAACTTCAGATCTATTCCTCATTTCAAAATGTTTTAATTTTTTTTTTTTTTTTTTTGTTTGTTCGTTTTCCGCCCTTTTTTGTCAAACAAAACTATGTTTTTTATGGCAAACACACAAAATATGCAAAATATTCCACCAGAATAATTGTTCAAAGTGGAATATTTGATTTTACGTAATCGGGGTTGAGGTGGGGGCAGGGGGCACGCGGGGGTGTATATTGTAGCGTCCCGGAAGAGTTAGTGCTACAAGGGATTATGGGTGTAGGCGCAGGGATTTGTTTCTCACTTGTCACCTGGGATAGTGGGTGTGGCTACATGTGTGTGGGCGGAGTGTGTGTAGGTGGAGTGTTTGTGGGGCTGAATGATTGCTGAATGAATATCACCTGCACCTGTCTGGGAATTGTTTGACTTGTATGGATAGAGTGTGAACCTGGGTGCCGTTACTTCTGTTGACCGCAAAAGGATCGCAAAAGAATCGCAATAGAACTGCAAAGGAACCACAAACCATCTGAATTGTGTTGACATTGTGTTTTTACTCAAAGGGGAAAAAAATCACCCTCAAAACAGAAATAAGGACCTCATGTTGCATGCTTGGACCTAGCGTGTCAGACAGAGCCCAGCTTTCCACTCTCAGTGACTATTTACAAACCCCGTTTCCATATGAGTCGGGAAATTGTGTTAGATATTCAGTTGAATATGCTACAAAGACAACATATTTGATGTTCAAAAGGCTAAACATTTTTTGCAAATAATCATTAACTTTAGAATTTGTTGCCAGCAATACGTGACAAAGAAGTTGGGAAAGGTGGCAATACATACTGATAAAGTTGAGGAATGCTCATCAAACACTTATATGGAACATCCCACAGGTGTGCAGGCTAATTGGGAACAGTTGGGTGCGATGATTGGGTATAAAAGCAGTTTCCAGGAAATGCTAAGTAATTCACAAACAAGGATGGGGTGAGGGTCACCACGTTGTAAGCAAATTGTCGAACAGTTTTAGAACAACATTTCTCAAGGAGCTAATGCAAGGGTTTTAGGGATTTTACCATCTACGGTCCGTAAAATCATCAAAAAGTTCAGAATCTGGAAAAATCACTGCACGCAAGCGATGATATTACGGACTTTTGATCCCTCAGGCGTTACTGCATCAAAAACCGACATCAGTGTGTAAAGGATATCACTACATGAGCTCACTTCATAAAACCACTGTCAGTAACTACAGTTGGTCGCTACATCTGTAAGTGCAAGTTAAAACTCTACTATGCAAAGCCAAACCCATTTATCAACAATATCCTGAAACGCTGCCGGCTTGGCTGTGCCCGAGCTCAAGTAAGATGGATGGATGCAAAGTGGAAAGGTGTTCTGTGGTCTGACAAGTCCACATTTCAAATTGTATTTGGAAACAGAGGACGTGGTGTCCACCAGAACAAAGAGGAACATAACCATTCGGATTGTTATAGGCGCAAAGTTCAAAAGTAAGCATCTGTGATGGTATGGGGGTGTATTAGTGCCCAAGGCATGGGTAACTTACACACCTGTGAAAGCACCACTAATGCTAAAAGGTCCATACAGGTTTTGGAGCAACATATGTTGTCATCCAAGCAACGCTATCATGGACGCCCCTGCTTATTTCAGCAAGACAAGTGGCTTTGTCAAAAAAGAGTGTGGGTACTTTCCTGGCCCGCCTGCAGTCCAGAACTGTCTCCCATCGAAAATGTGTGGTGCAATATGAAGCGTAAAATACGACAGCTGAGACCCCACACTGTTGAACGACTGAAGTTCTACATAAAACAAGAATGGGAAAGAATTCCACTTTCAAAGCTTCAAGAATTATTTTCTTCAGTTCCCAAAGGTTTATTGAGTGTTGTAAAAAGAAAAGGTGATGTAACACAGTGGTGAACATGTCCTTTCACAACTACTTTGGCACATGTTGCAGCCATGAAATTCTAAGTTAATTATTATTTGCAAAAAAAACTTAAATTTATGAGTTTAAACATCAAATGCATTGTAGTGCATTCAATTGAATATGGGTTGAAAAGGATTTGCAAATCTTTGTATTCCGTTTATATTTACATCCAACACAAGTTCCCAACTCATATGGAAACGGGGTTTGTACTTTCTGATAGTCACACAACATTGTAAACAGAAAAGGCTACATATATGACACCGACCTTCTGATACTTCGGTGGAATTGTGCACTTTGGAACACTCAACTACTCAAGTAACCAAATGAAACGAAGGAGCACAGCACAACCCATGGTATGTGAAATTCAGTTCATTTATACTGTGAATTATACTTGACTTGACACAGTTGAAGCTGGTTACTGCTGCATATTGGATACAGTAGCTGTGGCTGTCATTTTGATGTCATTATTGCTTGGGATTGAATAACCTGTGGAAAATGGATCGCTTATTTGTGCACATTAAAGAAGTTATGTTGGATGTGGAATTTTGATGCATTTATTGCTGATGGTCAAGCCTGAAATAAAGTGTGGATTTGGAAGCAACAGTGACTTTGTGTATGGAGTCATATTTTTGCCAAAACAAAGCAGCGAATTTGGATGTGGATTCATGATGCAAATGTGGATTGTGACATATGCTCTCTGAACTTTTGTGGTGCACATATTGATGGATGTCAAGATGAGTGGATCAAAAGCTGGTTCCCAATTGAAAGGATAAAAAGCTGGTTCGAATGCAAATTAAATTGATTTCAATGAAACTGTTAAAAGAAAAATCCTTCTCACTGAAAAGGGCTTGGTGTGCAAAATGGAGAAGCTTCAAAAAGAACGCCAAGCAAGAGTGAATAAAATAAATGTATCATCATTGTTTTAAAGACGCTCATGGAGAATGATTAAAATGTTTCACAGGTGAAAACTCAACTGGACATTTTGATGCAATTACATAAGGAAACAACTTCCCTGCATGAGTCATTGGTAGAAATAGTATCTGAAGTGGGAAAGGATAAACAAAAAGTGTGGTTTGCAAGTATCAATAAATACAACAAAGGATTTATTGAGGAAGTGACACAGTGGCTCTCTGAAACTAAGAGACCAGTCTCAGGATATGCACCAAATGACAATGTGGAGGAGAAGGCCATATGTCAAGTAGTGAATGATGATATTCAACCAGAGGACAGCATCTCAAATATTGGAAGCAAAAATTATGGATCAAAA
The DNA here is from genome assembly GCF_033978795.1 of Nerophis ophidion. Taxonomy (NCBI): domain Eukaryota; kingdom Metazoa; phylum Chordata; class Actinopteri; order Syngnathiformes; family Syngnathidae; genus Nerophis; species Nerophis ophidion. The sequence goes on from NC_084613.1 coordinate 118,717, forward strand.
TCTGGGACTTCAAGAACTTCAAATTCTTCTATTTCCTTTTCACTTGTCAAAGCAGAGGCTGAAATGGCTGCTTTTCTCGCTCGTCAAAAATTGCTCAAACAAAAACAAAAGCGGATCAGCAATAGGAGGAAATAAGGAAAAGGAAAGAGAGATTTGATCTTGAAGTGGAGATAGCAGCAGCTCAGGCTCGGATGGAAGTCCTAAGAGTTTCAGGAAACAGTGTGAAAGGCACCAGATATCAAAAATTAGATGGTATGGAATCTTATATGGCCAAAGTAGCACATGCTGCTCTTAATGCTGATACATCTGTGCCTGATGGCCATAGAGTGTATGACAGTCAAAGTACATCTAAGTCTCACTTAACAAAGCCGAAAAAAAGTAAAACTATTGTTAATGTTGGATCTCAAATAGTCCATCAAATGCTGCCTGGACTCCCAATGGCTACTAATGTGAACAGTAATGCTTCAGCTTCACAATGTACAAAACAATTCACATTTTCAGATGCCAGTCATTATTGACGATAACAATTTATTATCCATAATGGCAAGGTAAAATAAAATTTCTGCTCTACTGGCGCGACAACAGAACATATCTCATTTGCCAAGGAGAGAGACCCAGGTGTTTGATGGAGATCCTCTTCAATATCATGCCTTTATGAGATCTTTTGAGCACAATTTTGAAGAAAGGACTGGTGACGCTGGAGACTGCTTGCACTTCCTGGCACAATACACAAGGGGGCAACCACATGATCTTGTTCAAAGCTGCCAGCGAATGTCTCAAGATAGAGCATATCAAAGGGCTAAGGCTTTACTGGAAGAGCATTTTGGGAATGAGCAAAATATTGCTTGTGCTTATTTGGACAAAGCACTATCATGGCCTTTGGTTAAAGCAGAAGATGCCAAATCTCTTCAAGCATATGGTCTCTTCTTAAGAGGATGTTGTAATGCAATGGATGACATACAGTACATGTCTGAGCTTAACATGCCTGCTAACATGCTGATGGTGATCAAAAAGTTACCGTATAAGCTGAGAGACCAATGGAGGACGGTAGCTTGTGGTATTCAAGAATCACATTCTCGAATAGCTACTTTCCCTGACATTGTTAGTTTTATTGAAATTCAGGTAAAAATTGTAGCAGACCCTATATTTGGAAATATAAAGGATACTCCAAAGACAAATCAAATCAAAAATGGCAGCAAAGATGGCTATCAGCGTCACACACGAAACCAAGAACATGTTGCTACTACAGTAACATCAGTTAATGGAAAGGCCCATGTGAAGAAGGAAGGAGCCCCACTTGACAAGCGGACCTGCTTTTACTGCAAGGGTGAATATGCGTTGGAGGTGTTCTCTCTATTGGTAAAGAGGGCACATAATGACAAGATCACTTTTTTGAAAGAACATGGAGTTTGCTTTGGCTGTCTGTGCATAGGGCACATAATTAAGGACTGCAGGAGTGGATTTTCATGTAAAACATGTGGAGCTAAACACCCTAGTATTATTCATATTCAACCAAAGAAGAACGAGCAAGAGAAGGATCTGGCAGTTGCAGCAGGTATAAACAAAGCGGTGGGCAGCTCTGTGGTAACAGTGCGAATGAGTAGTCTTCCTGGGGCCGGTGACCATGGCTGTAAGCTTTCCATCGTGCCAGTGAAGGTCAAGTCCAAAAAAGGTCACCAAGTTGTGGAAACGTATGCCTTTCTGGACTAAGGCAGCTCTGGCTCTTTTTGTGCATCAAGTCTGATGAACAAGTTGAATGTTGCTAAATGTGTTGGAATGATCATTCAATCAATCAATGTTTACTTATATAGCCCTAAATCACTAGTGTCTCAAAGGGTTGAAAAAAACACAACACAAACCACTAACATCCTCGGTAGGCCCACATAAGGGCAAGGAAAACTCACACCCAGTGGGACGTCGGTGACAATGATAACCCAGTGGGATGTCGGTGACAATGATGACTATGAGAACCCTGGAGAGGACGAAAGCAATGGATGTTGAGCGGGTCTTACATGATACTGTGAAAGTTCAATCCATAATGGATCCAACACAGCCGTGAGAGTCCAGTCCAAAGCAGATCCAACACAGCAGTGAGAGTCCCGTTCACAGCAGAGCCAGCAGGAAACCATTCCAAGCGGAGGCGGATCAGCAGCGCAGGGATGTCCCAAGCCGATACACAGGCAAGTGGTCCATCCTGGGTCCCGACTCTGGACGAGCTGTCCATCCTGGGTCCCGACTCTGGAGAGCCAGTACATCATCCATGACCACCGGATCGGACCGGACCCCCTCCACAAGGGAGAGTGGGACATAGGAGAAAAAGAAAAGAAACGGCAGATCAACTGGTCTAAAAAGGGAGTCTATTTAAAGGCTAAAGTATACAAATGAGTTTTAAAGTGAGACTTAAATGCTTCTACTGAGGTGGCATCTCGAACTGTTACCGGGAGGGCATTCCAGAGTACTGGAGCCCGAACGGAAAACGCTCTATAGCCCGCAGACTTTTTTTGGGCTTTGGGAATCACTAATAAGCCGGAGTCCTTTGAACGCAGATTTCTTGCAGGGACATATGGTACAATACAATCAGCAAGATAGGCTGGAGGTAGACCGTGTAGCATTTTATACGTAAGTAGTAAAACCTTAAAGACACATCTTAAGTGCACAGGAAGCCAGTGCAGGTGAGCCAGTACAGGCGTAATGTGATCAAACTTTCTAGTTCTTGTCAAAAGTCTAGGAGCCGCATTTTGTACCAACTGTAATCTTTTAATGCTAGACATGGGGAGACCCGAAAATAATACGTTACAGTAATCGAGGCGAGACGTAACAAACGCATGGATAATGATCTCAGCGTCTTTAGCGGACAGAATGGAGCGAATTTTTGCGATATTATGGAGATGAAAGAAGGCCGTTTTAGTAACGCTTTTAATGTGTGGCTCAAAGGAGAGAGTTGGGTCGTAGATAATACCCAGATTCTTTACCGAGTCGCCTTGTTTAATTGTTTGGTTGTCAAATGTTAAAGTTATATTATTAAAAAGAGGCCGGTGTCAAGCAGGACCGATAATCAGCATTTCCGTTTTTTTGGCGTTGAGTTGCAATGATAAGGAGATCATGTCATCTAATGAACACCAATGCTCTGCTTTTATTGTTTTATTCATTTATTATGTCATATTTAAACTATTGTGTGGAAGTCTGGGAAAATTGTTATCCCATCTACAGCCTTTAGTCACTCTGCTGAAAAAGGCCATCAGGATTGTGTCCAATGTTCACTATAGACATCATTCAAATCCACTATTTATGGACTTAAAGCAACTTAAACTGAACGATGTGATCAACTTTATAACTGCTCAAATTATGCCTAGGGCATCCCAAAACTCTCTGCCATCCAATATACAGAACCTGTTCCATGATAGAGATGATCACCATAGTAACAGTTTAAGAAGAAACAACAAATTATATTTGCCTAAATTTAGAACCACTTTAAAATCAATGTGCATTCCAGTGTGTGGAGTCACTCTGTGGAACAACTTAGGGGACAAGTTAAAAATGTGTTCTAACATGATTCCATTTAAAACACTGTTTAAACAAGAAGTACTGAAGAAGTACGAGGAGGAAAGAGAGTGATGCCCTCAGCACAGAGCGATGGGAGAGAGGTGTATGGTCAGAGAGTGTTTGGGCCCGTGTGTGTGTGTGTGTGTGTGTGCGTGTGTGTGTTTTGTCTCGTCTTGTCTTGTCTCATAGTATTGTTAGTGTACAGGAGTTTTTCTTGATTTTGTTTATAGAGTATTGTTCTTGTATTATATTGTTTATGTTAAATGTGGAATGTGTGAGAGGGGTTGGGCTATTATAAGCATCTGCTTCATCCAACCCCTTTTCAAGCCTTGCATAAATATCTCTGCCAAAATGTAAAAAAAAACCAACCTGTGTTTAGTTGTACTGTGCAGGTTTGAAATAAATATTTCAATTCAATTCAAATGTTTCAGTAAGAGGAACTAAAATTCTCTTAAGCACTTTGGGCCAAGAAAAGATTGTATGATGTTGTATTGTGTCAGATCTGGAGGTAGCTCGTCCGGAGAGAGATCTCTACTGTGACTTGCCAGATATATTTACACAGAATAAGATGCCTGTATGCAGGAGCAACATACCACGGGAACAGGATCTGGTCAGATGGCCATATTTGTGTGGAGTACACCTGCCTGAAATTGATGCAGACAGTGAACTGTTGATCGACTTAAATGCACCAAGAGCTTCTTGAGCCAACAAAGGTGATTCCAAGTGAAGGAGGAGGGCCGTACGCCGTTCAGACCATGTTGGGATGGACTGTCAACGGGCCAATGTTTGAAGCAGATGTGGAACAACCTAACATCACTGCTAACCGCATCTCTGTGATGAAATTGGGTGAACTGTGGAAGCAGCAGTTTCAACTCGACTTCTCTGAACGCAGCCATGAGGAGCAACTGAGTCCATTAAGAGAAGATGGCCAGTTTGTAGAAATGGTGAAAAGCTCTGTTGAGCTGATGGATGGTCACTACACCATTGGTTTGCCATTAACCTACTCAGTGGCCTAGTGGTTAGAGTGTCCACCCTGAGATCGGTAGGTTGTGAGTTCAAACCCCCTATAAAAATGGGAGCCATTCCCTCCCTGCTTGGCACTCAGCATCAAGGGTTGGAATTGGGGGTTAAATCACAGCCGCTGCTGCCCACTGCTCCCCTCACTTCCCAGGGGGTGATCAAGGGGATGGGTCAAATGCAGAGGAAAAAATTTCACCACACTTAGTGTGTGTGTGACAATCATTGGTACTTTAACTTTAACTTTAACTTTAAAAAAGGGAAATGTGTGCATGCCTGATAACCGCAAGTTAGCAGAGCAACGCACCTTGAATTTCAAAATAAGGTTCCAAAGGGATGCCTTATTCCATACGGACTAGACTATACTTTGTTCATGCACAACATCATTATCTGCGGTTATCCTGAAAGAGTGCCTATGGAAAATCTGTCATGTAACCATGGCAAAACTTGGTATATTCCACATTATGGTGTATACCATCCCCATAAGAAAAAAAATCAGAGTGGTGTTTTCCAAAAGGATGACTTGTATGCTGTACGTAGATGGAAAAAAAATTCAGTATATGTCCAACCTGTTCTGGAAAAGATGGAAAAAAGAATACCTACCGCAGCTTCAGGAAAATGGAATAAGACCAAGCGGAATTTTGTTCCAGGAGACATTGTGCTTGTTGTGGATGACTCTGCACCTCGCAGCACTTGGATTATGGTGGAGAGTTGTCAAGGTTGTTCAAGATAAAAGAGGACTTGTTCGACAAGCCAAGATCAATACCTGGACAAGCTTTCTGGACAGGCCTGTCACTAAAATGTGTCTGCTTCAGGAAGCCGGACATCTGATGGGATTATTTGTTGACAGGACTTGATTTTGAATATGACTTGTGACACAGACCACACTCTGTCTAGGCTCTGAAAGGTCTGGAACCTCTAGCCTAGTGACACTTTTGCATATGTATAAATATATATATATATATATATATATATATATATATATATATATATATATATATATATATATATATATATATATATATATATATATATAAATGTATATATATATATATATATATATATATATGTGTGTATATATATAAATATATATATATATATATATATATATATATATATATATATATATATATATATATATATATATGTATACCTGCTTGTTCAAGGACATTGAATATGAACTATTGTTATAACTGCAAAAAAAGGAAAATGTAATGTTCTTGTTTGATTTGATGTATTTTACATTGAATATTTCCATGCTGCTACTATTGTTCAGTAATTATTATGTCATAATATTTGGGGGCCGAAATGTAGAGGCAGGGATTTGTTTCTCACTTGTCACCTGGGATAGTGGGTGTGGCTACATGTGCGTGGGTGGAGTGTTTGTAGGCATGAATGATTGCTGAATGAATGTCACCTACACCTGTCTGGGAATTGTTAGGCTTGTATGGAGAGAGTGTGAACCTGGGTGCTGTTACTTCTGTTGACTGCAAAAGGACTGCAAAGAAACCACAAACCACCTGAATGTAATGTATTGTATTTTTACTCAAAGGGAAAATAAATCACCTTCCAAACAGCAATAAGGACCTCATGTTGCATCCCTGGACTTAGCGTGTTAGACAGAGCCCTGCTTTCCACTCTCAGTGACTATTTACTTTCTGATAGTCACACAACACTGGGTATTTATTCTGTTGTGTTTATGGTGTGTTACGGTGCGGATGTTCTCCCGAAATGTGTTTGTCATTACTGTTTGGTGTGGGTTCACAGTGTGGCGCATTTTTGTAAAATTGTTAAAGTTGTTTATACGGCCACCCTCAGTGTGACCTGAATGGCTGTTGATCAAGTATGCCTTGATTGACAACCAACTCTCTGCATCGCTTTCTCTGTCTCTCCCACTCCCTCCCACAAATTTCGCTGCGTACGCACACCTTTACCATTTATTTTTTTCAACCCCTGCTTTACCCTGGACGTAGCAACCCTGACTCAAGACGCCGGACATTTGAGGCATTTTAGGAACCCCGTCCGGACAGCCCCGTAAAAGAGGACATGCCCGGGGAAAAGAGGACTTGTGGTCAGCCTAGCACTGACCAAATTGAACCTGGCATCTTTCATTTTCAGATCAACACTGTATGAAAAAAATAGTCAAAAACAGGATATAACGTCCGGAGTAACCTACCAGATAGCGAAGGACATACACTATTTGATGTCTTTTTATGCAGCTAATTTTTATCTGACAGTTATTGAAATATCTTGTGTGACATCATGTACAAAAGTGCACTTTATTTGTCATAAGCTATTGTAGTGGCATTCTGTACAAAAAGTGCACTTTAATTTCAATCAATCATTTATATAGCCCTTAATCACTAGTGTCTCAAAGGGCTGCTCAAACCACAACACAAACCACAACACAAACCACTACGACATCCTCGGTAGGCCCACATAAGGGCAAGGAAAATTCACACCCAGTGGGAAGTCGGTGACAATGATGACCCAGGGGGACGTCGGTGACAATGAGGACTATGAGAACCTTGGAGAGGACCAAATATGTGGGCACCCCAACCCCCCCCCCCCCCCCCCGATTGATTGATTGTTATTCACTGAAAAAACCTCAACATGATCAAACTTGCATCTCTCATGTCTGAAACTGACTGCCGGAGTTTTAATTTTAGATGAGAAACCTGTTTTTATTTAAAACATTTTTTACTAAGCTGTCCTCCCTGAAGTGGTAAGGGTAAACACGGGGTGTGCTCATCTTACAGCATTTTGGCAGCATTTTTGTGTGTGTGTGTTCTGGTATCTATTACAACATAGGAACAAAAGTTTGTTTACAATATCACACCATGTGGATTAACAGCAGGCCCCTAAAAGGGAAATTGCCTAAAATGAATGCAGCAGAGAAAATGAAGGATTCTGTGATTTTGTTGTTTTGTCCATTAGTGTTTGTGCGTCTGGAAGTGTAAAGGGGGTTCTGTTATTAATCATTTTATGGAAACAATACTCCTGCCATGGTGACCAACGACAGTGCAGAGACCATAAATCATGAAGTTCAAAGTTCTTACTGTGAAGGCAGGAGCAATTCTCGAGGCGCATTTATAGCAGCGGCCCATTTGCTGAGCATGTTTTTCTACTGTTATGGTATGCGTGTGTTTTCTGGTATTCAACACTTTATAGGAAGAAACATTTGTTTACAGAATCTTGCCATGGTGACCTGTGGTAGCAATACAATCAGCAAAGTGTTATATGGATGCAGACGTACGTACTGTACTAATTCAAGGTCAGTGTATGTTTGTGTGTAACTCCTTGAAGACCATTTATCAGGAGGATAACTTCTCATCCATCTGAACAAGTCTCATAGCCTAACAAGTTTCATGTATAAGTGTGTGTGGTTCTTACTGCTTAAAGTACTGCAAAATAGTGATCCTCAAAGGCAAATGCCTAGAAGAAGGCAGTACAAGATGTGATAAGTATACAATTATTAACAACAAGAATGAAAAATGATCTTGCCTTGGAAAATCATTATGTTAGTCTGGGTATGATGTTTGACGACATGTCTGCTCGATTTTGCCTCTTTTCAAGCTTCATAAAACATGTCACGCCGTGCATAGTAATCTAAACTAACAGTATGTGGGGCCCCATTTGTTCCCCCCAAGCTCATTGTGTGAGTTGTTTGTTGTTATCGTCAAGAGAGAAATAGAAGCCATCAGCAGGATGTCATGACAAAGGCATCATTTCCCCCACTGTGTGCGCATTGTTCAGAGTACTCGATTATTAGGATAAACACGAGCAAATTAAACAGTCTTATTTGCAAATTTAGTCAGGTCTCTATTTAGCTGTCAAAATATTAGAAACACCTCTGAATATGCATGCGGTACAATTGTGCACCACAATAATATATACAGTATTACTGTACTGGTACACTAATGTAGTGTACTGTTGAGTCAATCAATACTTATCATTATTTGGGATGTGACTCTTACAACAATTCATGATCCAATTCCAAATTTTAGGTTGGCGATTTGATTCGAATTAATTACAAATTCAACAATATTCTCAAAATATGTGATTTGGTATAAACAATTTAATAAAACGTTTTCAAAACAGTTACAGGTTACAAAAGCTTCTCTTGGCTGCTGAACTGTTATGTTCCGACGTTGATGAGTCAGCGTCGACCGTCTTTATACTGCCGTCCTTCATCAATGCCAGGTGGGTCAGGCGTTGATTTCAACCGGCTGGGTGCGGTCTGCCTGATGAGCGCGGGGGCGTGTCTGGTGTTCCCAGTGGAGCTTCTGCGCGCTCCAGCAACAGAGGGAAGCACGTAGTGTGTGTGTGTCTCTTCCGAGAACTGGCGAGAGAGTGCATCAACTTTGGTGTGACACTGTGGCGGAGCTAGACTTTTATCCTTGGGGTGGCCAGGGGGTGGCCAAGGCTATTTCACAGACTATAACAATTAATTGTTTTCTTGACTTATCAATTGCAATTGGAGCGGCAAATGTTGAAATGTACATATTAAGCACTCAGGAGATGAAATTTATGTATATATAATTTGCAGTTTATTAACAATGCAGAAAATTTAAAACACAACTTGGCAACTTAATTACTGAACTGAGCATGTGACTGTTTCTGTCCATGCTCTGACCTGGTGAAGATGGGCTTTGCTGTGTTGTGAGTTCTCTATCCCGACTAGTCCCAGGAAGGGAGCTGCCCTCTTTTTCTTCTGTGTCTAATGGAACTACATTGTATAAAAATGAAAATATTAGTGTAAGCTAAATTAACATACAACCACCATAAAAAAACAACACACATCAGTAACCAACACTTCAGAACATCTAAAAATAAACTTAGGGGTTCCTACACATTTGAAATTTCCAGACCCTAATACGGAGACTTCTCAGTAAAAAAAAAAAATCTAAAAAAGAATCCAATAATTTGTGACATTTGAGATGAGTATATCATGTGAATAAATTATGCAATTCATCATGGAAATCATGTGTTATCATTATTGAATTTGTATGCCATTAAGTCACCAAATTATTTCCAGAAGATTGTAGATAGGTAGTGTATGCAAAATAATTAACCCACAAATCTTAAGATAACCCAGATAAGTATAAATATATTTCCATACAATTGTTTCCATCTTCCATATTACTACAGACCTGGAAATGTAGAAATTCCAAACTTTCCATACCAGCGTAGTAACCCTGTAACTTAAAATTACTCAAGTGAGCATGTGACTGCTTCTATGCTCTGACCTGGTGATGATGGGCTGTGTGCATCACATTCTCTCTCCTCCTGACTCGTCCCAGGATGGGAGCTGCCAGGACTGCTGGCAGACCTGAATCCTGGCTGTCTGTCTGCCTCATCTTTTCCCGACCCTGACTTGCTTCTTTTTAAAAAGAGGTCATAAATCTTCTCCCCCTGCCTTTTCATTCTCAACTGACCCTATGAAAAAATAAGCAAGTCTTGTTAACGTTACTCCAGGCATCACTTACAATCACAGTGTTATTAAATCTCCACTTCAAGCCTAAAACATGTCTGGGCAAATAAACCACTGTAGACCTAAGTTTAATATTCAGACTTTTCAGTTAGTTGACAGCAGGCTAACTACCATGTGAACGTTACGTTACAACAGAGCATGAAACAGCTAGCTGGCTGGCTGATTCTCCGCTAGGTTCATTCCTCTAGAACAGTGGTTCTCAACCTTTTTTTAGTGATGTACCCCCTGTGAACATTTTTTTAATTCAAGTACCCCCTAATCAGAGCAAAGCAATTTTGGTTAAAAAAAAAATAGATACTGTAGTAAAATACAGCACTATGTCATCAGTTTCTGATTTATTAAATTGTATAAGAGTGCAAAATAATGCTCATTTGTAATGGCTTTTCTTGAACTCTGGAGAAAAAAAAGACATAAAAATAACAAAAAACTTGTTGAAAAATAAACAAGTGTTCAATTATAAATAAATATTTCTACACATAGAAGTAATCATCAACTTAAAGTGCCCTCTTTGGGGATTGTAATAGAGATCCATCTGGATTCATGAACTTAATTCTGAACATTTTTTCACAAAAAAAAAGAAATCTTTAACATCAATATTTATGGAACATGTCCACAAAAAATGTAGCTGTCAACACTGAATATTGCATTGTTGCATTTTTTTTCACAGTTTATGAACTTACATTCATATTTTGTTGAAGTATTATTCAATAAATACATTTATAAAGGATTTTTGAATTGTTGCTATTTTTAGAATATTTTCAAAAAATCTCACGTACCCCTTGGCATACCTACAAGTACCCCCAGGGGTATGCGTACCCCCATTTGAGAACCACTGCTCTACAATCATTGGAGAAACACGTAAATATAAATAGCGACCCAAATTAATTAAACGAGACGTTAGCGGCTGTTGGAAGCAAGACGCCATGAGATGTAACATTAACGTTTGCTTAATGCCGTGGCTCTCTGCTTGTAGAAAAAAAAAACTTCTATCTACAAAAGTTATTTTAAACAGTGACTCATTAGGACACCACCGTAAAACTTACTTTACGACGAGAAGGTTATCCTTCTTTTTCTTTGTACCTTCGTTGATCTCCGGCTCTCCGGTCTCCAGCAACGATAACCGACTCCAATTTAAATTTTCCTCTTCTTCAATGGCGATTCTTCTTCTCCCCTAATGAACGTGGCTCGCAAAGCTTTGTGGTACATAGCGCCAACTACTGTACGGGAGGGACTTAGCAGTCAATAGGCTTCACTGATTTAAAAATGCAACTGGCTCCTTCCGACAAGACGTGCGGTGCCGCGATATGTCAATGATCTGGGGTGGCACCTGGGGGGTCCAATCAGATTTCAGGGGGGTCCAGTGCTACCCTGGCCTCCCCTCTAGCTCCGCCCCTGGTGTTACAAGATCCAGGTCTAAAAGAGAGAACATAGTTGAAGTGAACAAAAAACTGGGACCAACGGGCCTGTCGATCATTAAGCCTCTTGGCGGCTCGGACATGGAGAAGATTACGGTGATCAATAGGAACCTGAAATTGATATTTAGCACCCTCCAACTCCAACAAATGTCTCCACTCCTTTAAAGCCTCGTAACAGCAAGTAACTCCCGATTACCAGCATCATAATTGAGCTCTGCAGGAGATAAGCGTCTCGAAAAAATGCACAGGGGTGGATTTGTTGTCCTGCTTGGAGCGTTGCGAATGCACTGCGCCAACTCCCGAATCAGAAGCATCTACCTCGACTATGAATGGGCAGTCTTGATCAGGGTACACCAGGATGGGTGCAGGGATGAAAAGCTCCTCTTCAGGCACCAGAATGCCATACCTGGTTCCTGGTTCCACCGAAGAGGTACATTGGTGGAAGAGAGTGCATGAAGTGGTGCGGCCAGCTTACTGAAGTCCTTGATAAATTGTCTCTAGAATCCAGCAAAGGCCAGAAAACGACATAACTCGGTACAGGTAGAGGGTTGGGGCCACTCCACTACCGCCTTCACCTTCTTGGGGTCAGCCTTGATGACAAAGCCAGGAAACTCAACAGAAGAGGAATTAAACTCACATTTATCTGCTTTGACGAAGATTCACGTCTTCTAGTAATCGTTGAAGAACAAGACGGACGTGTTGTTGACGTTCCTGAGGATTTTTGGAAAAAAATAATATGTCGTCAAGGTAAACCACAACAAATTTATCAGTCATATCCCTAAGAATATCGTTAATCAGGGTTTGGAAAACAGCAGGGGCATTGGTCAAACCAAAAGGCATCACCCTATATTCAAAATGTCCAAGGTGAGTGTTGAATGCAGTCTTTCATTCGTCTCCCTCCCTGATGGGGACCAGATGATAAGCGTTGCGGAGATCTAATTTTGTAAAGATGGTGGCTGGAGTAAGTGGTTCGAAAGAAGAGTTAAGTAGAGGTAGAGCGTATCTATTTCTAACAGTTATGCAATTCAGTTGACGGTAGTCAATGCAAGGACAAAGTGACCCGTCCTTGCTAACAAAAAAAAAAACAGCAGCCACAGGGGACTTAGAAGGTCTGATGAATCCAGAGGCAAGGGACTCAGAAATGTTGTCCTTCATGGCTTGTTTTTCCGGATAGTGACAAGTTGTACAGTCGGCTGCCAGGAAGAATTGCATTAGGGATGAGATCGATGGAGCAGTCATAAGGTCTGTGAGGTGGAAGAGACAATGCTTTGTCCTTGCTGAACACGGCTGCTAAATCGTGGTATGCTCTGGGAACTCGGGAAATGTCCACTGGAAGTGACACTGGTCTAGGTTTATCTGGGTGAATGACTGCAGATTTGAGACGATTAGAGTAGCAGTGGTTGCTCCAGGCCAGAATTTTACCCGTGGCCCAAGAGATGTGAGGATCATGCTGGATTAGCCAAGACCGGCCTAGGACGAGAGGGGCTACGGGGGCGTCCAAAACCCAGAAGCTGATGATTTCTGTATGGTTGCCAGAGAGGGTGAGAGACAAAGATTTAGTACGGTGCTAAATAGGGCCCAGGGGATGGCCATCTAGAGCCTGGGCGGACACAACATTTTCAAGCGGTATTAATGGAATACCCTTTTTTTGGGCGTACCTTAGGTCAATGAAGCTTTCGTCGGCTCCGGAGTCCAGGTATGCGTCTACAAACAATGTTCTAACTTCCCACGTCAGACTCGCGGAAACAGAATACTAGGATTCTTACGAGAAGAGGTTGTGGGGTTAGTAGTATGGCTCACCAGGATCCCCTTCACTGGTGAGCCTAATCTTTTGGCCGAAAGGTGCAGTTGCATACGAGATGATCTGCCCGGCCACAATAAAGACAGAGGTGAAGTTGGAACCTCCGTTCCCATTCCTCGAAGGTAAGTTGTGACCTGCCAATTTGCATAGGTGCAGAAAGTGTGGTTTGAACTGGTCCAACTGAGCCAGACTGCTTGTTGAGGGTTTGGTTGGAATAGCGAGAGTGTTTGGCTGAAGCTGTGCTACTGCCATAGTCGCTCCTCCTCTCTGCCTTCCGTTCAAGAAGGCGTTGGTCAAATAATAGTGCTAACTCAATGAGGTCCTGACAAGTAGAAGGTCTGTCCCGTTACAAACCATCCTTAATAGTTTCTGCCCGAAACTATTTTTATGGTTAATATACTCTAAATTTCTACTGTAATTTTTCAATTTTTTTTTAAATAGGTTATAAAACTGTAGAATTGAAGACATTATCTATAAATGAACAAACCGCCTGTTATTTTAAGTAATATGCCAGTAATGACAAACTTTGTATATTTAATTTTTTTTTACAGAAAAATACCGAATTAATTATACATATCATTTTCTGTTTTCTCAAATTACTTTCAAATTCATGTAAAATTACAGTAATTACTTTAATTAAATACGTAACTTGTTATATAAAAGTCTATGTCCATACTAACAATCTAACAGTTGTATATGTAATTTTTAGGTAAATCTTATTTTTTTTATATTCATGCGTATTTTTACATTCAAGTCGAAAAATATATGTAGCCCCTTTTATAAAAGTTTATGCTCATACTAACAATTTAACATTTTTCTCTGTAATATGACATACGTTGGTGACTGCAAGACATACTCGATCAACAGCCATACAGGTCACACTGACGGTGGCCGTACAAACAACTTTAACACTGTTACAAATATGCACCACACTGCGGAGCCACACCAAACAAGAATGACAAACACATTTCAGGAGAACATCTTCACCGTACTGCGATGAGGTGGCGACTTGTCCAGGGTGCACCCCACCTTCCGCCCGATTGTAGCTGAGATAGGCGCTAGCACCCCCCGCGACCCCAAAAGGAAATAAGTGGTAGGAAATGGATGGATGGATGGATCTTCACCGTAACACAACATAAACACAACAGAAAAAAATACCCAGAATCCCATGTGTTACAATATACAACCCCACCACAAAACCCCGCCCACCTAAACCGACGCACGGAGGGGGGCGGGGTTGGGTGGTAGCAGGGGTGTAGCCCGGAAGAGTCAGCGCTGCATAGGAATCTAGGTATGTGTCATGTTGTGTTTATGTTGTGTTACAGTGGGGATGTTCTCCTGAAATGTGTTTATCATTCTCGTTTGATGTGGGTTCACAGTGTGGCGCATATTTGTTACAGTGTTAAAGTCGTTTGTACGGCCACCGCCAGTGTGACCTGTATGGGTGTTGACTATGTCTTGCAGTCACCAACATGTGTCCGTTAAAGCCATACATATCACGTGTTTAAGTCGGCACGCTGATGGTTCGGTGAACGAATGAATGCAGAGGGCGTCAAAGCGCTGTCACGGCACGCCCGTGATGTATTTGCCCGGGCAAACATCGGGTCAATCCTACGAGAGGGTCACCCAAAGTCTCGCGGAAAAATCGGTAGGATCGGTAATTATGTTGTTATGCAGAGGGCGTCAAAGCGCTGTCACGGTACGCCCGTGATGTATTTGCCCGGGCAAACATCGGGTCAATCCTACGAGAGGGTCACCCAAAGTCTCGCGGAAAAATCGGTAGGATCGGTAATTATGTTGTTAGGGTTGGATTGCCATTCATAGAAGGTGAACCCACTTTGCACCAAGTTCCTGCATCCAGTGGCCCCCCGGTAAAATGAATGTGAGACCCCTGATCCTAACAATTCAGAAAAAATCTGTAAAACAATGGTATTTTTCTGTGAAACTGCCAGTATTGTCACTTCATTAAAAGTGGTTGATTGTAATATTTTGGAAAAATTCTGTAGAGAAAAGGTATTTTTCTGCAGAACTGTTTGCATCATCACTTTATTTAAGGTGGTTAATCTTAATCATTTAGTAAAAATCTGTAAAAGTACGATATTTCTGCGCAAAACGTTTCATGAAATTTTCTGTAAATATGTTTTTGATCATTATTTGGTTTACAATGTTTTACTTTCATTTTATGGTTTTCGTTTGGCAGCCATAGCTGCCAGTAGATGACCGTTTTTTTACAGAATTTTTTTTTACAGTGTGGTTTATTGAATACTTGATGATTACGTGGAGTGTTTATGCTACTATGTGTCTGCATGAACGACTGTGTGTGGAATTACCATATGTGAATACCGTGAGGTTTGTTGAGGTGCGTATTGGATGTTCAGCGTCCAAATCCGAGGGGGAGAGAAGCCAGGGGAAGTCCAAGGTCCAAGCGGGGGTCAAAGGCAGGAGAGAGAGTCCGAAAGTCCAAAAGCAGGGTCAAGGATCGGGGAAGGCAAACCAGGTCCAGGAGGGAAACAGCAGTGGTGACACGAGCGCTGTGGGAGGAGCGGGAGATACAGGGATCAGGGGAACAAAAGGCACAAGGAAACAGGCAACGAGCGAGATCAGGAGGTAGTCATAGACGTGCATCTTACGGGTAGTAGATTTACGTTCGGACGTCGATGAGTCAGCGTCGACCGTCTTCATACTGCCGTCCTTCATCAACGCCAGCTATGTCAGGCGTGGATTGCCGCCGGCTGCGGCGGAGAGTGGGCACAGTCTGCCTGATGAGCGCGGGTGCGTGTCTGGTGTTCCCAGCGGAGCTTCTGCGCGCTCCCACAGCAGAGGGAAGCATGGAGTGTGTGTGTGTCACAACATGATGTATATGACATATATGTGCAGTCAGTAAAGGTGGAGGAAAAAAAAACAATGTTTATTTTTTATTGTGCAGATTTTTGTAAATTATAGATCAATTTAAAATTGGATTAAAAAAAATCTCGATCTGGAAATGATTAGATTTTTTTCAGCACTTATTAGGTTGTGTCTAAAAGACACCTGAAGCAAAATTAATAAAACATAGTGTGGTGTACAAGAAGTTTAATCCAGTGCTCGGGGAGGTAGTACATAAGAGACGTGAGTGACTGCTCGCTGACTGCTTTTGTTGCAAAAAAGCTAAGTATTGTTCTATCTGTGTGCTTTTAACTGTTTTGCAGCTTTCTTTACAACTTCTCGAACATATTTAATTGTTCCATTTAACTTGCAAATCACCCGATCTCTGTCTCACCACTCCGCCCTCAGCTAGCTAGCTGCTAAGCTAACGAGGCTAGCGGATAAAGGCAGCGCCGGCCTGAAGGAAGCTACTTCCCCGCCACCATGACCACCGCTTCCCTGAGACAGCTGGCACTCCACTCGGCGACAGAAAGTTCTGTGAGCATGGTTTCCTGCGCTTTGTGCACCTTACTCATGGATAGGTTGGCTCTGCTAGGGATCTGTGTCCGCCAGTTAGAGCAGTGTAATTTCGTAACTTTAGGTGTTGCGGACACATCTGCTAGCATTAGCTGTAGCGAGCTAACTAGCCCAGCTTGTAGCAGCCCTAAGCGGCCTACAAGCTACGGTGTACTGGTTGAGACGCATAATAGTCCGAGACCCCAGTCAACCGGGCACCACACTTTAGTCATAGGGGACTCCATCACCCGAAACGTAAAGCTTAGCAAACCAGCCACAATTAAGTGTATTCTCGGGGCCAGAGCACCTGACATTGAAGCTAATCTTAGGGAGCTAACTCGCAACAGTCCAAGTAAACACGTACAACAGGCTAACCGCACCACTAGTTATGCGAACATAGTTATACACGTTGGCTCCAATGACGTTAATATGAGACAATCAGAGATTACAAAGAGAAACATAGCCAGAACTCGTGATCTTGCTAGAAAGATGTCCAGACATCGAGTATTCGTCTCTGGCACCCTGCCTGGGAGAGGCAATGATAAGAGATATAGCAGATTAGTCTCGCTTAACAAGTGGCTGGCTAGCTTCTGCAGATAACAGGGACTAACGTTTATTGATAATTGGCCCTCTCTCTGGGGAAAAACCTGGCTTGCTGATGAGAGACGGCCTTCACCCTAACCAGGAAGGCGCTATCATCTTGTCTCGGAACATAGATTTCTTGTTGAGCCACATTTGACCAACTGCACTAGAGCAAGCCCGGTCACAGGCAATTACAGAGCCTGCTAGTCTAGGTTAAGAGTCAGTTAAATTAGAACTAGCCAGCGCTAGGCTGGATAATCCCTGTACACATAGCAATTTTCTTAAAATAATAGACAACTCACATAATGTTTTTTCTGCTATGACTATGTCAGAGTTAGACATGCGTTCTACTGAGGTGGCAAATCATGATGCGTTCAGTTGTACCAGGCAGGTGTTGGTGTGGAGGATGCTATCCTTTACCTGCTGCACCGAGCCCACTCACACCTGGATAAGGGAAATGGCACTTTGAGGATCCTGTTCCTGGACTTCTCGAGTGCCTTTAATACCATCCAGCCCCGCCTCCTCCAGGACAAGCTGGACAGAATGCGAGTGGACCCCTGCCTGGTAGCCTGGATTTCGAACTACCTCACCGACAGGCCACAGTACATCAGACTGAAGGACATCACGTCTGACACTGTGATCAGCAGTACCGGAGCACCGCAGGGAACTGTGCTGGCCCCTCTTCTCTTCACCCTGTACACCGCTGACTTTTGCTACAACTCAGAGCTGTGTCACGCCCAGAAGTACGCGGATGACACAGCCATCGTCGGGTGCATCAGGGACGACAGAGAGGAGGAGTTTCGGAACCTGGTGAGGGACTTTGCTGTCTGGTGCCACACAAACTTCTTGCAGCTCAATCCGTCAAAGACCAAGGAGCTGGTCATTGACTTTGCGACGTCGAGTCCAAGGTCACAACCTATTGTGATCGAGGAAGTTGAGGTACATACCATGAACTCATTCAAGTACCTTGGGGTTTGGGTGGACAATAAGCTGGACTGGACTGTTAACACGGACCACGTGTACAAAAAAGGGCAGAGCCGGCTGTACTTCCTCAGGAGACTGCGCTCCTTCAACATTTGTAGAAAACTCCTGTGGATGTACGACCAGTCTGTGGTTGCCAGTGTTCTGTTCTACATGGTATTGTGCTCGGGGGCAGTACATCTAAGAAGGACAGCTCCAGACTGGAGAAACTAATCAGGCGGGCCGGTTCTACAATCGGAATGAAACTGGACTCACTGATGAAGGTGGCAGAGAAGAGGACTGTGGACAAACTAGTGAGCATCCTGGACAATGCCAGTCACCCTCTGCATGCAGTTATCAGTAGCCAGAGGAGCCTGTTCAGTGCCAAACTGCTTCATCCCAAGTGCAGGACTAATAGACTAAAAACTCCTTTGTCCCGCACGCTATTAAACTGTACAAATCCTCTCTGGCGAGGGGGTGGGGGATATTAGGATGTCAGGGGCTGCAAAACAATAACAGTGCAATACGTTTTTCATAACATGGTCACTACTGCCTAGTTTCTCTTGTTATATTCTTATTTTAACCTTATATTTTTATTCCCATTGTTGCTTTTTAGTTTCATTCTTATTGTAATATTTCTCTATTTTGTTTCCATTTAAACCCCCATTATTTACTTTTTACTTTTTTAAATTGATCTCAACTGTGTACACTGCTGCTGGAATTTTAATTTTCCTGAAGGAACTCTCCTGAAGGAATCAATAAAGTACTAGCCATCTATCTATCTATCAATCTTCCTCATAGGAAGACGTGCTGGTAGGATTGAGGATGTCTTCGAAGTATTCCCTTCACCGATCCACAACATCCGCAGTCGAGGTCAGCAGAACACCATCCCCACCATACACGGTGTTGACATTGCACTGCTTCCCATTCCTGAGACGGTGGATGGTGGTCCAGAATCGCTTCGAAGCTGTCCGGAAGTCGTTTTCCATGGTTTCCCCGAAATGCTCCCATGGCCTAGTTTTTGCCTCCGCGACTTCTGAAGCCACACACCGCTGGAGTCTTATGAGCCAAAAGAGCCCTATAGGACTGTTTCTTCAGCTTGACGGCATCCCTCACCGCTGGTGTCCACCAGCAGGTTTGAGGATTACCGCCACGACAGGCACCAACCACCTTGCGGCCACAGCTCCAATCGGCCTACCTTGTGACATGTTCAAAGTTCTTCCGGAGGTGGGAATTGAAATTCTCTCTGACAGGAAACTCTGCCAGGCGTTCCCAGCAAACCCTCACAATGCGTTTGGGCCTGCCAGGTCTGTCTAGCATCCTCCCCCACTATCGCAGCCAACTCACCACCAGGTAGTGATCGGTAGAAAGCTCCGCCCCTGGCTTCACCCGAGTGTACAAAACATAAGACCGCAAATCTAATGACACAACTACAAAGTCGATCATGGAACTGCGGCCTAGGATGTCCTGGTGCCAAGTGCATATATGGACACCCTTATGTTTGAAAATGGTGTTTGTTATTGATAATCTGTGACGAGCACAAAAGTCCAATAACAAAACACCACTCGGGTTCAGATCCGGGCGGCCATACTTCTAAATCACGCTTCTCCAGGTTTCACTGTCGTTACTAACATGAGCGTTGAAGTTCCCCAGTAGAACGAGGGAATCCCCCGGGGGAGCATTCTCGATTACTCCCTCGAGTGAATCCAAAAAAGGTGGGTACGCTGAGCTGCGGCTTGGCGCATAAGCGCAAACAACAGTCAGGACGCCTCCCCCCACCCGAAAGCGGAGGGAAGCTACCCTCTCGTCCACTGGGTTGAACTCCAATGTGCAGGCTATGAGTCGGAGCAACAAGAATTACCAACCCAACCCGTGGCCTCTTACTGCCAGAGTGGAAGAGGGTCCAGCCCCTCTCAAGAGAACTGGTTCAGGAGCCCTTGTTGTGCGTCGAAGTGAGTCCGACTATATCTAGCCGGAACTTCTCCACCTCACGCACTAGCTCAGGCTTCTTCCCCCCCCAGCGAGGTGATCTTCCACATCCCAAGAGCTAGCTTATATAGCCGAGGATCGGAGCGCCAAGTGCCCTGCCTTCGGCCGCCGCCCAGCTCACATGGCCCCCAACCTCTATGTCCCCTGCAATGGGTGGTGAGCACATTGGAGGGGGGACCCACGTTGCCCGGCCGGGCCCCATGGGGATAGGCCCGCCACCTGGCTCCAGAGGGGGGCCCCGGTGACCCGCGTCCGGGCGAGAGAAATCTGGGTCCTTTGTTTGTGTTCTTCATAGAGGTCTTTGAGCTGCTCTTTGTCTGATCCCTCACCTAGGACCAGTTTGCCTTGGGAGACCCTACCAGGGGGCGTAGTAGCCCCCGGACAACATAGCTCCTGGGCCCGGACAACATAGCTCCTAGGATCTTTGGGACACGCAAACTCCTCTACCCCGTTAAGGTGGCAGCTCAGGGGTTAGAAAGGTTCCCAAACACTGTGCTACCTTAAGAGACTATTATGAGCAGTCCACCTTAAGAGCGCAAGGCATTTTGGGGCGCGCTTATTCATTCTAACCAAAACAGAGCACAGAGCGGTGAATGCCCGTCATTTACATTTGTTGCCTGTATATAAATCTACAACTTGTAAGAGTGTAAAACACTGCGGTGCCTGGTGCGTCACTGACGAACATAAGTTAATTATATAATTGTTTGGCGCGCAGCGTGCCCTGTTTACAGCGTCTAGACAATGTATTTCATGTACCAGTCCTTTATCTCTTCAAAGAGAACATTTTTGGACATTTTGTTCCTTTGTACTTGTAAGCGAGCACCTTATCCTGCATGGCAGGTCACAAGCACCACGTTTACGTGCCTTCTGTAGCGTACAGTGACACCTTGCGGTCTAGTTAAGACATTTAAGTTCAGTTAAATGTTGGGATGATGTTATTTGAGTGTTTGGTTTGATGCTATTCTGTAGTGTGTATGGCAGGGCTTACTGTTAACTGGTGAAGCTAATGTGTACTAAATGCCAATTATTACCGGTATATGCTATATTGTGTATCCATGATATACAGTATTATTGCACTAAGGTGATATGTACTATTACTACGTAGGCTATGGTATTCTATACTAATTGGTTATGATGTTCTTATCTGTTTACTGCTGAACCACCAATACTTACCAGTGTTATACCATTCAGCCAATCCAATGTAACCTGCCATGCCTGTCAACCTACCTACTAAACAAGTAAACTGCCATATGACAAACAAACTGTCATGTCCATTGTGTCCTGACCGACGTCCCGGGGGCGAATGAGACTACCTTTATAGAACCATACAGTCCTTTATAACTCTCCACAACACTCAGAGAGGGGCAACATCTACCGTGTTAGGTTTAAATAAAAAAAATAAGAAAGCTTCCATCCATCCATTTTCTACAGCTTATTCCCTTTGGGGTCGCGGGGGGCGCTGGTGCCTATCTCAGCTACAATCGGGCGGCAGGCGGGGTACACCCTGGACAAGTCGCCACCTCATCGCAGGGCCTACACAGAAATACATTTATATTTAATTTTTATTTCAACATCCGGCGTGTTAGGTTTAAATAAACTCTTTTTAGGACATGTAGAATTGTGCAATGGTAATAATGTGACGTGCTTCAGTGTAACTTTGTTAAGCATTGTCAATGCAAACTAAAACATTATCATTGTGTTGTTATAGTTAGTGTCACAGTTTGAATATTTGTATTATTTATTTATTAAATACCAGATGTGGAATATATGTGTACTCTCTGCATGCACCAACCACCATTTTGGCAAAAAATATTCAAAAGGGAAGCAAATGTTTAAGTTAAATGGTACATGCAAGTGTAGTGTCTGCAAGACCAACTCATGTGCGTGCGTGTGTGTAGTGCAGTGCAGTGCATGAGGAAAGAGATGATAGTTTCTTAAAATAGGTTGACAAAAATGACACCTAAGGTAGCCATGGTAACCAAATAGGTAATGGAAGAACCTGCAGAGGAAACATGAGGTTAGTGTGTGCATGTAAAGTGCAGCTCACCCTACTCCTGTGTGTTCTGCATGAATGAAGAATGTGAACATTAACAAGGAACTTCAGGTTGCAGCAGTGTTTTCTAATATTCAAATAATGACAGTGTTCTGTGTGGAGGAAACTGGCTTGCCTTTGATCAAGCACTGGCAAGCGAGTGTGTGAGACAGGAAATCACAATCACATAGTGGTGTAGGCAAGCGACACATTTCTATTTCACACCTGCAGACAATTTGATAAGACTAATAAGTGCTCCATCTATTTACACGCCATTAACTCCATCTACTTAACAGATATTCTTACTAATGGAAACCCATTAAGACAATGAATGCCCAATTCAAACAAGGCTACTTTTGTAAATAGGTGGTGAAGCGAACATAATAATGTGCAGGTAATAATTAAGGGTTTTGAAATTTGATCTACTTATTAATTTTTCAAATGGTATTTAGAATGGTTCTTATTTGTACTGATATAAACATTTATATTTTCCTCATAATATAATTACTAAATACTAGAGATGTCCGATAATGGCTTTTTTGCCGATATCCGATATTCCGATATTGTCCAACTCTTAATTACCGATACCGATATATACACTTGTGGAATTAACACATTAGTATGCCTAATTTTGTTGTGATGCCCCGCTGGATGCATTTAATAATGAAACAAGGTTTTCCAAAATAAATCAACCCAAGTTATGGAAAAAAAAAATGCCAACATGGCACTGCCATATTTATTATTTAACATGCCTCAAAATAGCAGCTTGAGGTTGAGCTGGGCAAGGTTGATGAGGTGGGGCAATACCGGGTGTGGGTGGGGGCTGCATATTCTAGCGTCCCGGAAAAGTTAGTGCTGCAAGGGGTTCTGTGTATTTGTTCTGTTGTGTTTATTTTGTGTTATGGTATGGATGTTCTCCCGAAATGTGTTTGTCATTCTTGTTTGGTGTGGGTTCACAGTGTGGTGCATATTTGTAACAGTGTTAAAGTTGTTTAAACGGCCACCCTCAGTGTGACCTGTATGGCTGTTGACCAAGTATGCCTTGCATCCACTTGTGTGTGTGTAAAGCTATAGATATTACTCGGCCGGCATGCAAAGGAAGTGCCTTTAAGGTTTATTGGAGCTCCGTACTTCTCCCTACGTCCGTGTACACAGCGGCATTTTAAAAAGTTATACATTTTACTTTTTGTAACCGATACCGCTAATTTTGAAAAACCGATACCGATAATTTCCGATATTACATTTTAAATCATTTATCGGCCGATAATATCGGCTGTCTGATATTATCGGACATTCCTACTAAATATGGTTACATGTCTAATACAGTATGTATGTAATATACAGGGGTTGTAGGCAAATATAGTTTATAATACATTAGAATATGGCTGTTTTACCTATGCACAATCGACTAAATAAGCCTCTTCTTCTAATCTTTAAAGTTTGCAAAATTGATATTTTTCTGATACCTTAAGTACCAAATATGCTTCCTGTGTCAAGTACTTTTCCTTTCCTAAAATATTTGTAAAAATGTAATATCTTTAGGGGGCCAAAATTAGGTTCTCGATACCAAAAAGATAAAAACATCCCTAATGACTAACATTCATCCATCCATCCATCTTCTTCCGCTTATCCGAGGTCGGGTCACGGGGGTAGCAGCCTAAGCAGGGAAGTCCAGACTTCCCTCTCCCCAGCCACTTCGTCTAGCTCTTCCCGGGGGATCCCGAGGTGTTCCCAGGCCAGCCGGGAGACATAGTCTTCCCAACGTGTCCTGGGTCTTCCCGTAGCCTCCTACCGGTTGGACGTGCCCTAAACACCTCCCTCGGGAGGCGTTCGGGTGGAATCCTGACCAGATGCCCGAACCACCTCATCTGGTTCCTCTCGATGTGGAGGAGCAGCGGCGTTACTTTGAGTTCCTCCCGGATGACAGATCTTCTCACCCTATCTCTAAGGGAGAGCCCCGCCACACGGCGGAGGAACTCATTTCAGCCGCTTGTACCCGTGACCTTATCCTTTCGGTCATGACCCAAAGCTCATGACCATAGGTGAGGATGGGAACGTAGACCGACTGGTAAATTGAGAGCTTTGCCTTCTGGCTCAGCTCCTTCTTCACCACAACGGATCGGTACAACGTCCGCATTACTAAAGACGCCGCACCGATCCGCCTGTTGATCTCACGATCCACTCTTCCTCCACTCGTGAACAAGACTCCTAGGTACTTGAACTCCTCCACTTGGGGCAGTCTCTCCTCCCCAACCCGGAGATGGCACTCCACCCTTTTCCGGGAGAGAACCATGGACTCGGATTTGGAGGTGCTGATTCTCATTCCGGCCGCTTCACACTCGGCCGCGAACCGATCCAGTGAGAGCTGAAGATCCGGCCAGATGAAGCCATCAGCTGACTAACATATGTTACAAATAGTGGTTTAAGAGAACATATATAACAAATAAATATTTATATTTGTCACACTTAGAAGTTCATACTTTGTATAAAAAAAGTTTTTTTGACCTAAATATATTGTATCTGTCACCCTTTTGTTTTTAAACTTGGATTTATAATCCTCAATATTAACAGACATATTCAAGCACAGTACAGTTGAACCTCGATTTAAAAAAAAATTGTCATTACAGGAACTTATCAATTTATGAACCGCAGACCAAATAAAAATATGCTTTGTTATACGAACTTTATCTCTGTATACAAACTTTTCAAACAACTTTTGTGGGTCTCGCAGCACATCCATTCCCAGCCCTCTGTGCTCATTCAGGCAGCAAAGCAGTGCTGTTGTTAGCTACTGTGCTAATTGCTACTTCATGTGCTTTGGCCTTTGTATGACATTTAAGTTTTTCTAGCTCATCATATGTCTCAAGAAAGCAATAGACAAGCAATTTGTGGTTTGAAACATTCAAAACATATCCACATGTGGTTTGAAACATTCAAAACATATCCACATCATTGGGGATACTGCTTTCCCCTCACCTTCCTCTATTCCGCTGCATGCAGAGAAGATTAACCAACACGATAAAGTGGATTTTATGTTTCATTCCTAATCATTGTAGCAAACTGGCTGTTAAAGTTAAAGGGGAACTGCACTTGTATAGGAAATCATTCACAATCATTATGAGCGGTTGTCTCAGACACGCGGCCAGCGGGCCAATTGCGGCTCGCAAGACGCCCCCACCTTAATATGAAAGTTAAATGTTCATGCGGCTCGCAAGTTTTATATGAATGGCGCTTGACAGCGTTGTGTTATTTGGGTCCAAAATGGCTCTTTCAACGTTCCGGGTTGCCTACCCCTGCGTTAATGGAAATGCGGCAAATGAGTGAAAGCGACAAAGATGTTACCATGGAGACGAGAGTTTTCTTATGTGCCTGGCTGCAGTCACACCACTACACTTGTCCGCCAGTAATAACAGTCCCTGATAACCTAGACCAGTGGTTTTCAACCTTTTTTCAGTGATGTACCCCCTGTGAACAATTTTTTTTAAATTCCAGTACCCCCTAATCAGAGCAAAGCATTGTTGGCTGAAAAAAAGAGATAAAGAAGTAAAATACAGCACTATGTCATCAGTTTCTGATTTATTAAATTGTATAACAGTTCAAAATATTGCTCATTTGTAGTGGTCTTTCTTGAACTATTTGGAAAAAAAGATATAAAAATAACTAAAAACTTGTTGAAAAATAAACAAGTGATTCAATTAAAAATGAAGATTTCTACACATATGTCTATGTTCTAACATAAGGGTGTCCATATGTGCACTTGGCACCAGGACACCCTAGGCCGCAGTTCCATGATCGACTTTGTAGTTGTGTCATCGGATTTGCGGCCTTATGTTTTGGACACTCGGGTGAAGAGAGGGGCGGAGCTTTCTACCGATCACCACCTGGTGGTGAGTTGGCTGCGATGGTGGGGGAGGATGCCGGACAGACCTGGGAGGCCCAAACGCATTGTGAGGGTCTGCTGGGAACGTCTGGCAGAGTCTCCTCTCAGAGAAAGTTTCAATTCCCACCTCCGGAAGAACTTTGAACATGTCACGAGGGAGGTGCACCTCTATTGTCGAGGCGGCTGATCGGAGCTGCGGCTGATCGGAGCTGTGGCCGCAAAGTAGTTGGTGCTTGTCGGGGCGGCAATCCTAAAACCCCTTGGTGGACACCAGCGGTGAGGGATGCCGTCAAGCTGAAGAAGGAGTCCTATCGTGTCCTTTTGGCTCATAGGACTCCGGAGGCAGTGGACAGGTACCGACGGGCCAAGCGGTGTGCAGCTTCAGCGGTCGCAGAGGCAAAAACTCGGACATGGGAGGAGTTCGGGGAAGCCATGGAAAACGACTTCCGGACGGCTTCGAAGCGACTCTGGACCACCGTCCGCCGCCTCAGGAAGGGGAAACAGTGCACTATCAACACCGTGTATGGTGCGGATGGTGTTCTGCTGACCTCAACTGCGGGTGTTGTGGATAGGTGAAAGGAATACTTTGAAGACCTCCTCAATCCCACCAACACGTCTTCCTATGAGGAAGCAGTGCCTGGGGAATCTGTCCCCCCTCAGCCCCAGAAATCTATTTCTGGGGCTGAGGTCGCTGAGGTAGTTAAAAAGCTCCTCGGTGGCAAGTACCCAGGGGTGGATGAGCCCCGCCCGGAGTTCCTTAAGGCTCTGGATGCTGTGGGGCTGTCTTGGTTGACAAGACTCTGCAGCATCGCGTGGACATCGGGGGCGGTACCTCTGGATTGGCAGACCGGAGTGGTGGTTCCTCTCTTTAAGAAGGGGGACCGGAGGGTGTGTTCCAACTATCGTGGAATCACACTCCTCAGCCTTCCCGGTAAGGTTTATTCAGGTGTACTGGAGAGGAGGCTACGCCGGATAGTCGAACCTCAGATTCAGGAGGAAAAGTGTGGTTTTCGTCCTGGTCGTGGAACTGTGGACCAGCTCTATACTTTCGGCAGGGTTCTTGAGGGTGCATGGGAGTTTGCCCAACCAGTCTAGATGTGCTTTGTGGACTTGGAGAAGGCATTTGACCGTGTCCCTCCGGAAGTCCTGTGGGGAGTGCTCAGAGAGTATGGGGTATCGGACTGTCTTATTGTGGCGGTCCGCTCCCTGTACGATCAGTGCCAGAGCTTGTTCCGCATTGCCGGCAGTAAGTCGAACACATTTCCAGTGAGGGTTGGACTCCGCCAAGGCTGTCCTTTGTCACCAATTCTGTTCATAACTTTTATGGACAGAATTTCTAGGCGCAGTCAAGGCGTAGAAGGGTTCCGTTTTGGTGACCGCAGGATTAGGTCTCTGCTTTTTGCAGATGATGTGGTCCTGATGGTTTCATCTGACCAGGATCTTCAGCTCTCACTGGATCGGTTCGCAGCCGAGTGTGAAGCACCTCCAAGTCCGAGTCCATGGTTATCGCCTGGAAAAGGGTGGAATGCCATCTCCGGGTAGGGGAGGAGACCCTGCCCCAAGTGGAGGAGTACAAGTACCTAGGAGTCTTGTTCACGAGTGGGGGAAGAGTGGATCGTGAGATTGACAGGCGGATTGGTGCGGCGTCTTCAGTAATGCGGACGTTGTATCGATCTGTTGTGGTGAAGAAGGAGCTGAGCCGGAAGGCAAAGCTCTCAATTTACCGGTCAATCTACGTTCCCATCCTCACCTATGGTCATGAGCTTTGGGTCATGACCGAAAGAATAAGATCACGGGTACAACCGGCCGAAATGAGTTTCCTCCGCCGTGTGGCAGGGCTCTCCCTTAGAGATAGGGTGAGAAGCTCTGCCATCCGAGAGGAACTCAAAGTAAAGCCGCTGCTCCTTCACATCGAGAGGAGCCAGATGAGGTGGTTCGGGCATCTGGTCAGGATGCCACCCGAACGCCTCCCTAGGGAGGTGTTTAGGGCATGTCCAACCGGTAGGAGGCCACAGGGAAGACCCAGGACACGTTGGGAAGACTATGTCTCCCGGCTGGCCTGGGAATGCCTCGGGATCCCCCGGGAAGAGCTAGAAGAAGTGGCTGGGGAGAGGGAAGTCTGGGTTTCCCTGCTTAGGCTGTTGCCCCCGCGACCCGACCTCGGATAAGCGGAAGAAGATGGATGAATGGATGGAAGTAATCATCAATTTAAAGTGCCCTCTTTGGGGATTTGAAAAGAGATCCATCTGGATTCATGAACTTAATTCCAAACATTTCTTTACAAAAAATGAAATCTTTATCATCAATATTTTATGGAACATGTCCACAAAAAATCTAACTGTCAACACTGAATATTGCATTGTTGCATTTATTTTCACAGTTTATGAACTTACATTCATATTTTGTTGAAGTATTATTCAATAAATATATTCATAAAGGATTTTTTTACTGTTGCTATTTTTAGAATATTTTTTAAAAATCTCACGTACCCCACTGACCAAGACTAATTCAAACTGTTATTTGTTTTTTACTGTTAAATTTGCATTACCTCACACGATGAACACTACATATATTTCTATATGACGCCGGATAACACTCCGCGAGCCGTCACTGCGCTCGCTATTCCGGGAACCTTTCCATTTACGAACCTTGTTCAAGAACCAATTAAGTTTAAATTGGAGGTTCCATAGAATTGCACTTGACTTAACTCAGAGGCTAACTCCAAATGATGCTGGCACATTTCCTCTGTAGAAAAATGGTAGCGACTTGCACCTGCCAGCTCATGTACACCCAACCCCTTCCCAGTCAGCAGAGGACTGTGCCCCTCCCCGCATGCCATTTAGTCATGGTGAATAATACATGTTTCTGAAATATTATACTGGCAACATGCTGACAAACAAAGTTTAGAAGGAATTATGCAATCAGAGGGGACAGTGGACTCACCTTTACGGTCTCATTCAGTGATATTTTAATTTATTTTATTTGTCTCGTGAAGAAGGTTGAGAGGACATTAAGAAAGTCTTTCCATGGACACCTAAAGACTAGAAGGGTGGTAGGGTCATTAAATCACATTCAACTTTCACCCAGTTGGTCAAGGGCACACAGATGCTGTAAATGTGTGTTTGATGTGCTTAATTACCCTCCAATTAACCCAAATGTACTTTCACTGACTGCACACAACTCCAGAGTTCATCAAGGTGATCCTTTTTAAATAGATAAATTATACTGAACTCACTTCGATTTGATCTCTTATTCATTTTTTGGCCTTTGCCATATGTATGGAGAGTAGTGAATTTCACGTTGCTTTTATGATAAAACTGTTTAGCTTCTCCAAAGCACTTTTTTCCTGACCTTCTGAAGGAATTGACGCCTCAAGAGATGAGGGATGGGACCACTTGTGACCTTTTTACAGCATGTATCAGCACCCAGCAGAGAGTGATATTAATGCTCAGTACGCGCACATATGTCTTCGTATCCTCGGGGGTTTCAGGCCGAGAGCTATTCAGTGTGTTCAGTCCGAAGGCAGTGAAGGGTGGCCAGCCAACAGCGGCCAGCAGACACTTTAACAGCCTTGATGTCCTCCATTTAGGTCCCGGGGCTTTAACAGCCGGTGCTGATGGAGTGATGAAATGTTCACTCTTTATACTTTCATGCCATTATTGTCTCAAGGCTGACAAGCAGGAAAGCTTGTCTTAGCATAAAAAATGATCTAAACTGGAGGTTTGTATAATACAAGAATAAATGATAAATTTAATTCTGTATTTAATCCCTACCGTATTTTCTGGGCTAAAGAGCGCACCGGTACTCAAGATGCACCCGCCAAACTTCAGAAGAAATATACAGGTTTACATACATTAGCCGCACCGGACTATAAGCTGGGACAAAATATTTTGTAAATGTTTATTTAGAATCTTAATTTTTTCCAAACGGTGCTTGTTCCACGGAAGTAAAACGGGTGATCAAACAAAACAGAAGTCATTGTCATGGAACTACGAGCTGCAAAGGCTAGCTATTCAGTCAGCTAAACAGACTCAATAACTCCATGGTGATCTCATGGTGAATTTACAAAATTGAATCAATACAAAAAATATGCCATTGTAAGTTAATATTACAAACACAGACACTTGTAAACATGTTAGCATATTTGCTAATGCTGATGATGCTAGCTGGAGTGCAATACAAATTTAAATAAAAATTCAAATATGTATGATAACTGTCCTACACACCTCACACATTAGGCAATTTAGTAAGTATGCACCTTTTTATAAGCCGCAGGGTTCAAAGCGTAGAAAAAAATGTAGCAGCTTGTAGTCCGAAAAAAATATGATAATTTTGTTTATGATTTCAATAACATTTAAGAATACCATCTATTTATTTTGCCATTTGCAACTGTCTAAATCTATCCAGTCCATTACAGAAGCTCTATTTTGCTGTAAAAGTTATCATTCTGCCGTTCAGGGAAGTTGAGTCAGCAAAAAAATTCTTGATTTTTATTCAATGTTCTCTGCCTTTTTGAAGAATTCTCAGTTGGGGAAAATACTGCCATCTGCCCTTTTCCTTCTATCCTCACTATGTCTGTTCCTCCAGCACATTTATTTGCTTTCGACCTTCCTTCTTCTGGTGATGTTTGTGTATAATTTAGCGCACTTTGCCATACAGCAGCTTGTCCACTTTTTTTTTTGCAATATTTCCTTTGCGTTCTCTCTCTTACTTGCTCTTAGACACCAAACAGATTCTGCTTCTTGGCAGTGTCATATTGTGCAACTTCCTGGCACGCATAATCCAAAACAGCCTGCTCTGTCAATCAGCTCAAATGTGATCCTACAACAGCATTTATTTAATTTGGAGCTGCTCTTCTCTATAATTTTCTATTACAGGGCACTCTTGAGAGAGAAAAGAAGAAGTGTGCATGCATCTATTGGTACATAAATCATAAAACTCTGTAACTTAAAGTACATGGAGAAGCAGTAATCAAGTACACAATATGGATAATGGAAATGGATTTAAAGGCTTTTGTCACGTGTACCACAATATATCATAGCAATACTATGCAGACAATGTTGCACCTCGTTTTATGAAGTTTCATGTTACATTTTGTGGTTACAAATGCACTCCCATGGCACTAGTACTGTACTAAACAAATAACAACAAATGGCTTAAAGTGCAGGGGAAAAACGTCTAAGTGTGTAAATAAGTCTAAGTAATACACAGTCACTTTTTTACTTTTTAGACTTTAAGCTCCATTATATCCCCTGAGTGTGAAGCAGACTTTTCTGGTGGCAGTGTCAAAAAAAAAGAAAGTGAAAGTCTACTGTGTGAGGGACTTACAGTTTGTGTTCATTTAGATATATAAGTTACGACTCTGACTAAAACCCAACTTACAGTACATCACAGTTGTAGGAAAGAATATACTTTCAATTTACCACAATGAGGTAATGTGGTTGCAGTGCAAACACCTGCAGATTATCAGACAGCTCACAATAGTATGAGGAGAAGATGTTTATACAATTATTTAGTGCTTGCATTATGATTTATCAAAGCCGAAACTGTTCTATTTAGCATGTGTGAGATTTACGTGCAGCACAGTGGAGCAGAGGTTAAACTCCGATTGATGTGAACGCTGGCAAATTCAACTGCTTTAAATTTAACTGTTACCAACTTTGTGCAAATAAATGACATGTATTTAGGTCTGGGCCCGCGATCTTTCTGTGTGGAATTTGCCTGTTCTCCCTGTGACTATGTGGGTTCCCTCCGGGTACACCTCCAAAAAGTTGCACATGGGGATAGGTTGATTGATACACTAAATTGGCCCTAGTATGTGAATGTGAGTGTGAATGTTGTCTGTCTATCTGTGTTGGCCCTGCGATGAGGAGGCGACTTTTCCAAAGTGTATCCTGCCTGCTACCTGAGTGCAGCTGAAATAGGCTCCAGCACAAACCCCATCCACTGCGACCCCCAAAATGGACAAACGGTAGAAAATAGATGCATGAAATTTACGTGCCAACTGGGTGCGCAGAAATCAGTAGGAGTGAATCATCTATCCGTGCTTGTGTCGACAATCAAAATATTTCTCTCAGAAATTAAAGTATTAGACGTATCTGTCGAGCTATTAAATTTTTGATGCATGGTTTAAAGGATAATTTTAGAGACAGCAGACACCAAAAATGACTACCATATCTCCTATATGTGTCCAAATCATTATAGCACATAGAGCCAGCGTGTCCCAGAGCGTATACCTTCGACGCACTTTGAATCATTGTCGATCACACGGCAAGAGCAATTTTATATTGCCCAAAAAAGGTGGTACAGATCATAGTTGTGTTCTGCATGTTCCAGAACATAACAAAACGCCACAAGTTGAAGCATGATGACAAAAATTTTTACGGTTTATGGTTTAAGTTTATTTGGAAGTCACAAATAGGGCTGTTAAAATTAACAAGTGAACTCATGTGATTAATCACAAAATATTATTGCATTAATAATGAACACACTTAAATTAATCATGCAGTTTTGTCTGACCGTGAAAGATCTTTTACATTAACCGCTATTCGGTCAGTTATCAGATCAGTGCATGTGTCAGTCCAAAAATGAGTGAGGAGACTGACTGGTGTGCTCGCTGGCAAATTGAATTGCTTTAGATGTTACCAGGTTTTGAGCAATAAATGAAATGTATTCAAGTAAAACGTTTAAAAATGTTCCTGGATGAAATTCTAAAAATAAAATTGCATTTGTGTTCTAATATTGTTTTTTTTAAGCTTTTTTCAATTATGCAAGATAGTAATTGCTTGTGATAAATCATGATCGATCCAAATTCCAAAATGTTAATAATTGATTTAAAAAAATATATATAATAATTTGACAGCCCTAGTTACTGTACATCATGATATATAACAATTTGCAGTGTCTCTTTTCAACACGATCGAAAAGGAGTAGGAAAAAGCTTTGCTTATCTGAACCTACCCCTTAACCATTTCATAGCAATTACTAATACACTTATAAACTTCCTGTTATTAATTTGTACATTCTTTACTCCATAAATAATACAATTTTGAATAAAATCAATAAAAAAATAGTAAAGTTGAGTTGAGTTGAGTTTCTTTCAGTACATCTGCGTTTCATTCGAACTGATACATCTATTAGACCACTCTGACTAACCCCTAAGATCCTACCCCAGTATAAACATATAAACACCTTACTCTCTGAGCAACTCGACTATTCAATTGTGTACATTTAACCAGCAGGCTTTACTCTTTTAGGTGACAGGTAACTCTGTCACAGATTTAGTGACAGCTCCATACACCAGGGGTGTCAAACGTAATGCCCGCGGGCCGAATCAGGCCCGCGAACAGGTTTTATCCGGCCCCACGGCAATGAGTTTGCTAAGTATACAAATTAACCAGAAATTTTTGAATGAAAGAAACAGCTCTTCTATATGTGTCTACCCGATGTTGCAATAGCAATTCTTTGTATCTCTGTAGATCAGGGGTTGGCAACCCGCGGCTCCGAAGCCGCATACGACTCGTGGATCACTGATGTGACTCAGCCACATACTTGCTGATCCCCCCATTTTACCGGGAGGTTTTTCAAATTTCACTGCCTTTCCCAGGAGTCTCCCCAGGATAACATTCTGAGATTTTCCCCCCAGCCAACAATATTGAGGCCGTGCCGTGATGCCAATTCCTTAAACGTCCTCTCGACCATGTCGTAGAGTCCGCTTTAATACTTTGCTATCTGAGTGCCGGCCGGCTACATTTAGTGTGCGGCTGCTAACTCAACGCACAAGCGACTGCAAGGCATAGTTGTTCAACAGCCATACAGGTTACACTGAGGGTTGTGATATAAACAACTTTAGCACTCTTACTAATATGCGCCACACTGTGAACCCACACCAGACAAGAATGAAAAACACATTTCGGGAGAACATCCACACTGTAACACATTATAAACGCAACATAACAAATACCCAGAATGCATCCCTGACTCTCTGGGCTCCATTATACACCCTCACTACAACCCTCCCATCCCCCCTCGTGCATCGGTTTAGGTGGGCGCGGTATATATATATATATATATATATATATATATATATATATATATATATATATATATATATATATATATATATATATATATATATGCATGTGTGTGTATGTATCATATATAAAACATTTATATATTTGTAGGGGTGTTCTGCTTTTCTGGCAGGGTTCAGGAAATCTCAACACAAGGTGGCAAGACATCCGTACAAAAACAATGAATAAAACAAAACATGTATCGGACAAAAAAACACACTCCATGTCTTCTACTGCTCGCGAGTGTTACCATATCTGAGGTATTGTGTAGAAATATGTAGAAATAAGTACGTTACATTTACTAGATGTGTTTCAAAAGAGGTCAGTTAAAATAACAGACCTGTTCCCGAGACCTGACTGGGAGGAACCTCAGAGAAGAGAAAAAACCTTGCAAGCGATGATGAGAACGACTAAGGTTGCCAGCCAAGATGTGTCAGTCGGACCTCCAGCAGCTGTGGAAGGAGGTTTCGGGAGTACCAAAAGGCGAGGAGGCCTTGAAGCAAGCCGAGGACCTGGATTTGAGCACCAACAGCTCCAACTCCCCCTCAGCCTTCCCCATCTTGGCCAGAGCGCACATTCCCCAGCACAGTTTACCCAATGGACAGAGCCACACACCCCAAAGAGAGACAGAGCCGGACTGTTTGAGTGGATCTCCTTCTCCACCAAGGCAGGCAAGGGCCCAACGAGGTGTCGGCAGGCCACCAACCTGCGGCACCACCGAGGAATCTACACGAGCGCTAATCGAACATGGAATCATATGAAATTCAGTTTTGTTCAAAATCAATTGGTAATCAATCAGGTTGGTAACTAAATTCATTGCAAATGCCGGAGAAAGAATTCTGCAACAGCTTACAGTCATAAGTCTGTATTTATTATAAACAGATTTTGTTTGATTGATCAATAATGTCAAATACATCTGAATAAGCATATATATATATATATATATATATATATAAATATATATATATATATATATATATATATATATATATATATATATATATATATATATATATATATATATATATATATATATATTCATCTAATTATGTTCGATGGTGTTCATGATCAAAGTATTCTGTTTTTCCATTTTACTAAATTGAAGCGGAGGCCACTAATGGTTTTTACTGCAGGCTGATAACAGCGATCGCTCAGTGAGGGTCGTAAAGGAATTTTCGCCCCGCATAACAACATTGGGGTTTTCGCCTCTATCCGTGGTAAACATTTTAAGTAAGTGGCATAGGTCAGAAATCGGTATGGTCCAGGGTTCTAGAACCCTGGAAGGGGGGTTCAGTATGTAGTGGAATTTCTGACCTTTATGCCATATTTTGTGTCTGTTTTAATCCAAAAAGAAAGTCATCTAAAAGCCTCTGAATCACTGATAGAGCCTATGTAGGGGAAAGTTTAATTTGTGCTTGCTCTAACCATTCTACAAAATGTTTTGATTGTTTGTTATGACAAAGGGATCCAAAGTTGTTTTGGAGCAAGCAGTTGCAAAACAACGAGACCTTGACACACGAGGGTAACATCTAAAAAGCCAGTAGACCAATATTTGATATGATTTGCAAGATTTTGCTTGATTCTGGATCCTTCGGAGGATGCTGTCTGTTTGCATTGGCAATTCAATCCAACTTGTACTTTTGAATATGGGTAAATAAACCTTTTGTACTAAAACCACTTTGTTTGCTGTTTAAGCTTCGGACAATCCACCACGAAAGAATCAATATGAGAGCAACATGGGGCATTCTCAATAGCATTATTAAAAATGGCACTAAGGGGGATTACCCCCGATACTTGTTAGACGGAAACAAAAATAATGACGACATAAAGGAAGTAGTTGAAAGCTTTAATAATTACTTTGTAAATATTGGACCAAAATTGGAAGAAAGGATTCCAGACCCAGTTTCAATCGAGGACTATAGTGATACCATCGAGCGAAATCCCAACTCCATGTTCCTAAGTAATGTGACACAGGAGGAAATAGTTATAATCATGAAAAAATGCAAATTTTAGACTTCAACTGGTTGCAATGGAATTGATATGGAAACAATAAAAACGGTTATTGAAGAGATCTCAGGACCATTAATGTACATCATTAACCTATCATTTCCAAACAAAGTGAAAATAGCTAAAGTTGCACCAATTTGTAAGAGTGGAGACAAACACCAATTTATCAATCAAAATAATAGTTTTGTGGTCTCCAAATTTTTTTTTAAATAAGAATCCAATTGCAGATCAGTAAAAAATCTATATTTAATAAAGTCACTAGAGAAAATAAATTGGTAACCAAAAATCAGCTGCAGGAAAACCGGGTAAAAAGTTTGTCCACCACCTTAGGAAATGCAAAAAACCAGGAATTAGAAAAAGTTCAGGGCAAAGGTCAGAGTAAGCGAGCTCGGGGCTAGATTCTACAGCAGGCAATGGACAAACTGGCACTGGCTGGGTGGAGATCCAGGGTTTAAGTCAGGTGGTTGATTAGAAGCAGGTGGGCTCAGATGACTGGCAGCACACCTGCAACTGATGACCGGGTAGGAGACTTACAGACACAAGAGGGGAGGGAAGTATGAAAACAAGAGGAACAAAAAGGCAGGAGAACCGCCCTCATGACATCACCCCCCCCCCATCCCCCCTCCCTCCAATGGGAGCCACCCGGCGACCATCAGGCTTCTCAGGATGGCAACGATTGAACTCCCGAACCATTTCAGGGTCCAGGACCGCTCCTCCTGGCTATACCCTTCCCAATCCACTAGGTATTGCAACCCCCGACCACGTCTGCGAACGTCGAGCAGTGTAGGCAGGCACGTCAATGATCAGGGGTGGGTGGAGGGCACAAAGGGCTGACAGTCATTGGTTTGAGTTGGGAAACGTGAAAGGCAGGATGTATCCTCATAGAAGAGGGCAGCTTCAGTCGCACGGCTGTAGGGTTGACAGACAGGAAATGGGCCAATAAAACGTGGAGACAGTTTACGAGCCTCAGTCTTTAAGGGGATGTTCCGGGATGATAACCAGACCAACTGTCCTGGTTGATAGG
The DNA here is from genome assembly GCF_033978795.1 of Nerophis ophidion. Classification (NCBI taxonomy): domain Eukaryota; kingdom Metazoa; phylum Chordata; class Actinopteri; order Syngnathiformes; family Syngnathidae; genus Nerophis; species Nerophis ophidion. The sequence continues at coordinate 155,953 of NC_084613.1, forward strand.
CTGGAGCAGGAACTCTGCGATGATCGGCCACTACCTTGTTGTGTTCGGCCGTACGTAGGAGGGCAGCTTGTGTGTCCTTCCATATCTTTACACACCGATGCAGATGATGTTGGATGGATGGCACGGCCAAATCCTGTTCCTGCTCCGGGAATAGTGCCGGTTGATACCCAAGAGAGGCTTCAAAGGGCGTTAATCAAGTAGCAGAACTCAATTGTGAATTATGGGCATACTCAACCCAGGAAAGATAGGTACTCCACTGGATCGGGTTGTCTGCTGCCACGCATCTTCCAGCTCCTGGTTTGTCTTCTCCGTCTGGCCATTTGTGTGGGGGTGAAAACCAGAGGAAAGACTGACTGTAGCTCCAATTGTCTTACAGAATAGTGGCCATACTTGAGAGGTGAACTGAGGTCCACGGTCTGAGACAATGTCCATAGGCAGTCCATGTTGACGAAAGACATGATTTACAAGGAAATTTGAAGTTTCCAAAGCTGTTGGCAGTTTGGGTGGAGCCACCACATGACAGGCTATGAAAAAATGGTCAATTATGGTAAATATTACTGTATTACCTTGGGACAGGGGTAGGCCTGTGACAAAGTCCATAGGAATATGAGACCATGGTCGAGAAGGTACGGGGAGCAGCTGGAGAAATCCAGACGGTGGACGGTGTGAAGACTTGCCTTGGGTGCAGACGGAGCAGGCAAGGACATACTTCAGCATCCATTGAAGGCCACCAAAATCGATGTTTGAGCAGGTTGAGTGTGCGAAAATCAAGCAGTATGGACCCATTGCAACACTTGTGGACGGACAGAATTAGGCACAGAGACGGTTATTGGGTCCATTACCTGGATCAGGTTCTGTGCGTTGAGCCTCTTTAACCTCTGCTTCAATCTCCAAAGTAACAGCTGCAACAAAGCGGGTGGAAGGAGAAATGGTCATTGGGTCAGAGTGGGTGTCAGAACAGGAGAACTGCCGAGAGAGGGCATCTGGCTTGATATTCCTGGAACCTGGACGATAAGTTAGGATGAAATTGAATCTGCTGAAAAACAATGCCCACCTGGCGTGAATTGAGTCTTTTGGCAGTTTGAATGCAAGAAAGATTATTATGATCAGTCCAGACGACAAATTGCTGTTCGGCTCCTTCAAGCCGTTGCCTCCTCTCTTTTAGTGCCAAATTGATGGCCAAAAGCTCCCAATTCCCTATGTCTTAATTTCTTTCGGTCTGCGATAAACGACGAGAATAGAAGGCACAGGGGTGGAGCTTGTCATCAGAGCTTGACTGTTGAGATAGCACCGCTCCAACTCAGTCAGAGGGATCTACCTCCACAATGAACTGACTAGTCTAGTCCGGTTGCAATAAAACCGGTGCAGTAGTGAACACGTCCTTTAGCTTTTTAAATACTGAGTCTGCCCCTCAGTCCAAGAAAAGGGAGTAGATGATGAGGTTAATCTGCAAAGGGGTTGGGAAATTGAGTTAAAGTTTCGTATAAAGTGCCTATAAAAATTTGCGAAACCCAAGAACTGTTGGGGCTTCCGACGACTTGTTGGCCGTGGCCATTCTAAAACTACCTTTTTTGGGGGTCGGGTCTCACTTGTCCAGCCTCGATAATAAACCCCAAAAAAGACACTCACTCAGACTTTTGTTTTCCAAAAGTCTTTGCAAAACTAGATGGACGTGATTGACATGTTCAGCTGGGGACTGGAAAAAAATTTAAATATCTTCAATATAAACGAAAACAAAACGATTCAGAAAGTCTCTCAGAACGTCATTAACGAGTGCTTGAAAAACGGCTGGGGTATTAGTAAGACCAAAAGGCATGACCAAATAATCGAAATCTCCCATGGGGGTGTTAAAAGCTGTTTTCCACTCGTCATCTTCTCTAATACGTACGAGGTGGTATGCATTGCGCAAATCTAATTTCGAGAAAATTAGAGATCCTTGTAACGGCTCAAAGGCAGAAAATATTTACTTCTGACGGTAATGTTATTTAGGCCACACTAATCTATACAGGGACGTTAGGACACATCGAGGGGAGCCAGATGAGGTGGTTCGGGCATCTGGTCAGGATGCCACCCGAAAGCCTCCCTAGGGAGGTGCTTCGTGCACGTCCGACCGGTAGGAGGCCAAGGGGAAGACCTAGGACATGTTGGGAAGTCTATCTCTCCCGGCTGGCCGGGGAACGCCTCGGGATTCCCCGGGAAGAGCTTGACGAAGTGGCTGTGGAGAGGGAAGTCTTGGCTTCCCTGCTTAGGCTGCTGCCCCCGCGTCCCGACCTCGGATGAGCGGAAGAAGATGGGTGGATGGATGGGATATTAGGACTTGTCTTTTCTACAAAGAAAAATCCTGCACGGACAGGGGAAGAAGATTGACGAATTAAGCCCGCTGATAGAGACTTGCTTAAATATTTCTCCATCGCTTCCCTCTTTGGGCGTGACAAATTGTACAAGCGGCTAGAGGGCAATGTTGCACCAGGTAGGAGCTCAATGCCGCAACCATATGGGTGGTGAGGAGGTAGAGACAAGGCTTTATCCTTACCGAATACCTCTGCTTGGTCGTGATAACATGTGGGGATGGTCGACAGGTCAGAAATTTCAAGAGGCTCAGAGGGACCATCCTTAACTGACACCAGGCCAGAGCGAAGGCAATTCATGTGACTTCACTCCAACCTGTAATTCTACTATGTAACCAGTCCATGTTGGGGTTGTGCAAACTCAACCAAGGATGTCCTAACACTAGTGGTGTGTGAGGAGAAGAGATTATCTTAAACTGAATTCCCATTTAAAGAATTTGCCATAATGGTAGTTGTATGTGCTTGTATGGGGATGTTAGACTGTTTAGCTAACTCTAAATCTGTCCTCAGCACCAGAATCGATAAACGCCGTCATAGGTAGGGAAAATTTACCCAAACTAAGGGTAGCCGGAAGTAACAATCGGGGACTACACACTATTTTAGAACAACTCACCAATACTCCCTGGACTACTGGTGATTCCGCTCTTTTTGGCCTGACTGGACAAGTGGAAATTAAATGACCCAATCCCCAACAATATAGGCACCGACCGAGCGGCATGCGTTGCTGCCGTTCTTCAGGAGACAGTTGTGCTCTGCCCAGCTGCATGGGTTCTTCAGTAGCCGCAGGAAGGGTAGAACAGGGAATTTCTGCTGCTTTAATTGCTGGTCTGTGAACAGTTTGAGGCAATTTAGATTGACCGGCCTTCTCGAGGTGGCGCTCACGTAAACGGTTATCTAAACGAATCACCAATGAAATGAGTGAACAAAAATTTGTCTCGTCTCTGCAAGGCCAATTCATTCCTTATCTGGTTGTTAAGACCCTTACTAAAATTCTCCATACGCGCCTTGTCATTACATTCTAAAATCAGCTGCCAATGTTTGAAACTCCACAGAATAATCAGCAGCACTACAACTTCTCTGCTGTACAGGGAGGAGACGCTTATCAGCACTGCCAGCCTAATTTGGGTGGTCGAAAACTAGCCGGAAACGCTCAATAAAGTCATTAAATCTTCTGAGTGCCAGTGGATTCTTGGAGTCTTCTGCCTCTGCCCATGTTAAGGTCCTGCCACGTAGAAACCCAACCAAAAACAAAATGTTTGACTCGTCTGTGGAAAAGGTTGTTGGTCTGAACTTAAAAACGTTGGATTACTGCAGAAGAAAGCTGCTCAGGTCCCCATGAAAAGGCTCAGGGTTTGGCACTAGAACTTCAAGTTGTAGCAAAGGCGTGAGGTGAAGCAAGGGTCAAAGGTGACTGGTCAGAATGCACTCCCAACAGGTGTAAAACTGAGTGCATCTCTATCCTCCTTCAAAACCGCTCTAAAACACCTCCAGGCAACTTCAACCCTTTACTAACACCCTCCCCCCTTCACATTCCATCTCCCTGGATTGTAAATAACCAAATGTAAATAATCAAATTTATTTCTAATGTATATACTTGTTGTTATGCTATCTGAACTCATTATGTTCTCTGCTCGCTGTACATATCCTACTAAGTCAGACCTACGCTGTTTCAATGTCCATTTCTCTGATGATGCAATTGTTGATGACTGAAGTGCTGATATCAACCAAACCCTCCTCATCTCACCCCCCAGATTGTAAATAATTCAATGTACAGTATATACTCTGATGATCAACCTGTGTGATGACTGTATTATGCTGATAGTATATATTTGTACCATGAATTGATTTACGTGGACCCCGACTTAAACAAGTTGAAAAACGTATTCGGGTGTTACCATTAAGTGGTCAATTGTACGGAATATGTACTGAACTGTGCAATCTACTAATAAAAATTTCAATGATTCAATCAACCATTCATTCAATCAATCAATCAGAGGCTGTGGATAAAAGTTTCTTAGTCAAAACAGACATTTGGCTCATTAGTTGACTCATCTGTGATACAAGGTCCTGATTTCCTTGGACAAGATGGCGTAGTGTCTGTTCATGCAGGCCAAGCAGGATGCCTTGATGCAAAACAGCTTCCCGGATTGCCACAGGTGTGTCCTCATCAAGGGGAAGATCCGCTGGATTCATCATGGCCAGTTCGTTCTGTTGTGGTCTCAAAAAAATAAGAATCCAAATGCAGATCAGTACGAAAACATCTATTTCTAATAACAAAAAGTCACTGCAGAAAATAAATCAGTAGTAACGAAAAATCAGCTCCAGGAAAACCGGGTCAAAAGTATGTCCACCACCTGAGGAAATACAAAAAAACAGGAATTAGAAAATGTTCAGCGCAAAGGTCAGCCCAAAATAGCTCAGGGCTGGATTCTACCACAGGCAACAGACAATCTGGCACTCCAGTGCCAGTTCGATTTAAACCCAGATCCAGGGTTTAAGTCGGGTGTTTGATTAGAAGCAGGTGGGCGCGAATGACTGGCAGCACACCTGCAACTGATGACCGGGTCAGAGACTTACTGACACAAGAGGGGAGGGGAGTATCAAAACAAGAGGAACAAAAAGGCAGGAGAACCGCCCTCATGACACAATGTACTAATATGATCCACTTCAAGAAACTCTTCAAACTTAAGTTGTTTACAAAGTACAAAGAAGAAGAACCATGAAAAACATTCTGAATTTATTTCATCCATCCCATTCGTTCATTTTCAAAATAATCTTACTCATCTCACCATATGAAATGTGACTTACTTCACCGAGTATTATTTATGTATTTATTTATTTTGATTGTGATTACTTATGGAGTGCATTGTGAATAAATTGAGAACAGAAACTGTGATGTAAAAGAAAAGGGTTAGGATTAAATAAACTCTGTTGAAAAGAGAAAATAAAAATTGTGATGTATCATGTTGTATGATTGCATGTCCGAAATAAACTCAAACTCAACTCAATAAAATCTCTGTACTGATTGCCCTCAAGGTACACCTTTCAAGTAAGGGACAAGAAGTGTAAATTAGTCATTGGTGGTATGTTATTGAACACAAAGAGCGTAATTGACTAAGATCCAAATAACAACTGCTAAATACATGTATCATGTGCGAATTTTAAAATTGTGTGTACACTTAGTAGGTGTGATCTACTAAGACTGCGTGTACAATTGATACCAAGTGCAAATGTGATGCAGACCGTCGTATTTAAATGAGCATGATGTGTGTACTACCAGTAGTCACCGTGGAGACACTCATTTCCCTCCACATTCACGGGGGTTAATCATTTTGCAATGCAATAAAAAAAAAAAGATTCAGCTATGAACACTTAGGTCAATCGAGTGCAGACACATAAAGCAGTTATCGTGCCGAACTAGAAATGTGTTGACTGTTTTTGTCAATAAAACGACACGAGAGCCAGGGTTGTCTGTGAAAAGAGTCATTCGCTTGTTACATAATTTATGTAACTGGAGACACGAATAGACGGACCGGGTGCCGCAGGAGATTAGACATCAGACAGTTTACTATCTTTAAAACAACCCGAGGGTGACGACTCTCTGCCAGAAAATTTCCCACAAGATATGAAACGTCAACACTGTGGACCATCCCTCAAATATTGTAACATCCCAAGGAATTGAGGCTCAGACAGATTCACAGTCTGTCTTTATCTCACAAAATGCAACATTCCCGTACAAAGGCCTGAATTTTTAATTTTCCGGCAGCTTTCCTTTTCCTTTTTTAACTCGACAACATGCATCACTTCCCATCCTTGACCCGTAATTCCCGCCCAGCAGTAAAGCCATTGGCTAAAACCCGTCGGCGTCTAACGACACCGCCTTAAAGGCCTACTGAAACCCACTACTACCCACCACGCAGTCTGATAGTTTATATAACAATGATGAAATATTAACATTGCAACACATGCCAATACGGCCTTTTTAGTTTACTAAATTACAATTTTAAATTTCCCGGGAGTTTCGTCTTGAAAACGTCGTGTAATGATGACGTGTACGCAAGACGTCACGGGTTTTAAGGAAATATGAGCGCTGCACACACACACAGCTAAAAGTCGTCTGCTTTAACGGCATGATTACACAGTATTTTGGAGATCTGTGTTGCTGAATCTTTTGCAAATTGTTCAATTGATATTGGAGAAGTCACAATAGAAAGATGGAGTTGGGAAGCTTTAGCCTTTAGCCACACAAACACACGGTGATTCCTTGTTTAAAATTCCTGGAGGTGAAACTTTCCTATGGATCAGAGCGCGGTCAAGCCAACATGGATCCCTACCAAATGTAAACCAGCAGGTTTCGGTGAGAAAAATGTGGTTAAAAAGTCAGTTCTTCCCAGAGAAAAGCTGAGCTTGTGCCATCCATAGCTGCCGTCGACTCCCCTGAGACACTGCGCGTCAAGACACCCGTGAAGACACCCTTCCGACTATCAGGTACTATTTAACTCACTAAAACACTAGCAACACAATAGAAAGATAAGGGATTTCCCAGAATTATCCTAGTAAATGTCTCTAAAAACATTGGAATCCATCCCAATGCAATCGCGTTTTGTTTTTTTTAACTTTTTTTTTTTAATCTTTTTTTTTTTCTAGTCCGTCACTATCAATATCCTCAAACACAAATCTTTCATCCTCGCTCAAATTAATGGACAAATTGTCGTTTTCTCGGTCCGAATAGCACTTTTTGTTGGAGGCTCCCATTAAAATTAATGTGAATATGTGAGGAGCCCACACACGTGTGACGTCATCGTCTGCGACTTCCGGTAGAGGCAGAGCATTTCTCTTAACACTGAAAGTTGCAAACTTTATCGTGGATGTTCTCTACTAAAACCTTTCAGCAAAAATATGGCAATATCGCGAAATGATCAAGTATCCCCGTTTAAATAAGAAAATCTCATTTCAGTAGGCCTTTAACTTGCGGAAAAAAAATATATTTGACAAGTGTTTGCCTTTTTCCTTTATTAAACATATTTGGGGATTCATGGTTTTAAAAATTAGAAATTACTGGAGGAACGTCCTATATATAGAATGTGCTTTTTTATTATTTGAAGATGAATGTGCCTGTGGATTTTCTTATATATCAGGTTAATGTTAGTTTCATGGAATTCAACTGATCAGTTGTCTTAGTTGTTTGGCCTCTCATACGAGCAGTTGTTATCAGTTCATGCTCATCAACTTAGCTTGATCAGATCTAGTCTGAGCGTTTGGTGACAAGCTCCTAACTATTTGTCCTCTAATATGAGGAAGAGCATATGCACATGAAGAAATGTTAATGTTCTTATGTGGCGTAAAAATTTATTTGTCCATCAACAAATGTTTACCATGAAATCAAATCTTTCCTACACTAAATAGAATCGCATTGAATCATTCTGTTCTATAAATAAATCACACAGCGGCCGCAGAACAGTTTTAAGCATAATAAAGCACATTGTGAGTGATTATATTTGTATGCGTTCTGATAGTCAGCATATAAATGGTAAATGGTTGTACTTGTATAGCGCTTTTCTACCTTTTTTAAGGAACTCAAAGCGCTTTGACACTATTTCCACATTCACCCATTCACACACACATTCACACACTGATGGCGGGAGCTGTCATGCAAGGCGCTAGCCAGGACCTATCAGGAGCAAAGGTGAAGTGTCTTCCTTAAGGACACAAAGGACGTGCCTAGGTAGGTAGAAGGTGGGGATTGAACCAGTAACCCCCATTTCCTACCGCTTATTCCCTTTGGGGTCGCGGGGGGCGCTGGTGCCCATCTCAGCTACAATCGGGCGGAAGGCGGTGGACACCCTGGACAAGTCGCCACCTCATTGCAGAGCCAACACAGATACATACAGTATATATATACACACATACATACATATATATATATATATATATATATATATACATACATATATATATATATATATATATATATATATATATATATACACATACATGTATATATATATATATACACATACATGTATATATATATATATATATATATATATATATATACATATACATATATATATATATATATATATATATATATATATATATATATATATATATATATATATATATATATATATATATATATATACATATATAAATAAATTAATTGTCTGCGCGAAGTAAGATGGCAACACATCCAGATACGGGAACAGACCCAACAAGCAAAAAAAGAGCCGACTGCGCCCTCGGCTGTCCACAAGCTCTCGGCCAATGTCGGGTTCGCAGGGATGAGGCAAAACCAGTCCAGGGAGAAAAAAGTTTCCGATTAGTGCTCATTCAGCCAGAGATCTGTGAAGCTTGTCCATCCGATGCTCAACGCTTGCTTCCGCCACATCTCCTCCGGTCTATCCAGGTGGACTGGTGTGGCTGAGAGCCAGCAGCTGGTCTCTGGTGCAAACATGTCCATGGCCATAAAAAGGCAACAAAAAGAAGCGCATAAGTCACGAAAGGGCCACCTCCTGTTGAGTAGTACCAAAAGGGCCCAAACCAGAAGGCAAATAACACAGAACAAGAGGGAAACATCAATAACACAAAGGAGGACACACAAGAGCACAGAGCTCGTGCGACCGGCAGCCACTACAGTGGCCCCATCTTGAAAAAAAAAACATAATAAAAGTCAGGTATAAAATTTACTGTTGGCTGTTTTATGTTTTGCATTCTATTCCCTTACACACAGCCTTAATAACGAGGTACTGTACATATTTAACTGTGAAGATGCCATACCGTTACGCTTGTGTATGTGATCTGTGACGTAATCACACTTGGGAGATGGTTGGGATGGGAAATGTATCATTTTGATTTTAAAAGTCCATAATTGAAGTCATAACTTTCCTCCACCATGAGCTGTCCTCTGACATGTGCACCTCACCTCAACAACAAGGTTAATTAGAACACTTGGATGGCTTCACAGAATCTTCATTTTTAACCCTTCTTGTTTTCCTCCGCTGTTCTCCCAAACAGCTCCTCCAACTGATATTAAGAAGCTAATAAACTTACGCTTCATAATCAATTTTGGGGCGGTATGGCGTAGTGGGTAGAGCGGCCGTGCCAGAAACCTGAGGGTTGCAGGTTCGCTTCCCACCTATTGACATCGAAATCGCTGCTGTTGTGTCCTTGGGCAGGACACTTCACTCATGCCCCCGGTGCCGCTTACACTGGTGAATGAATGATGAATGAATGATTGGTGGTGGTCGGAGGGGCCGTAGGCGCAAACTGGCAGCCACGCTTCCATCAGTCTACTCCAGGGCAGCTGTGGCTACAGATGTAGCTTACCACCACCAGGTGTGAATGAATGATGGGTTCCCACTTCTCTGTGAGCGCTTTGAGTATCTAACAATAGAAAAGCGCGATATAAATCTAATCCATTATTATTATTATTATAAGATAATGTAGTTTTGCAGCATCCTCAGGCAATGTTGTTTTTTGTGTTAAAAAGCATGTAGCAGACAGTTTTGTTACACTCTTTGTGCATAAGGGGATATACAGTATTTTCCACTCATTTTTACCCAATTACTTTCAGAGCATATTGATAAGACTGGCTTAACTTATTGCTATCTTAAAACAGCCCAATTCCCCAATGTACACTGACATCTGGATGATAAATTATCAGTCCATTGCTAAATGCACACTTTTAAGCGTGATAAGTTGCATAATGCGGTATCATTTAGCCCCATGTTTCACTGTGTCCTTCAGGCTACACCTTACCACAATGGATCATGTTGTATGTATTGATTTTCACCTGATTGATTCATCAATGAGACCACTAAATTCCCATCTCTGGCTTGGTAAAACAGTTTTTTTAAACGTTTTTAAAGATCTCCATGCCCCCTTCTAGCCAGCCAGCCATCATATTGGAAATTATTCACCATTAGTGTGTGTGGAACCCGCTGCATTCTGAGTTATTTCCCAGATTCTCATTCAAACAGAACTAAGTGAGCTTTCACTAGTGCTACACTTGAGGGGGTGCTGCATATAATCGCAGACAATCCTCTTTGCCCAAAAAGTCATCACGGCTCCAAAAAAAACCCACTATCAATGCAAACCTTTAGTTTATAGGATGAATGCCTGCTGTAAAAATGTACAAAACCCAAAACCAGTGAAGTTGGCACGTTTTGTAAATGGTAAATGAAAACAGAATACAATGATTTGCAAATCTTTTTCAACCTATATTCAATTGAATACACTACAACGACAAGATACTTAACGTTCAAACTGGTAAAGGTTATTTTTTGCAAATATTAGTTGGTCTGGAATTTGATGCCTGCAACATGTTTCAAAAACTCTGGCACAAGTGGCAAAAAAGACTAAGAAAGTTGAGGACTGTTCATCAAACACTTATTTGGAACATCCCACAGGTCTATCCATCCATCCATCCACTTTCTACTGCTTGTTCCATTCGGGGTCGCGAGGGGCGCTGGTGCCTATCTCAGCTACAATCGGGCGGAAGGCGGAGTACACCCTGGACAGGTCGCCACCTTGGCCTGGGCCAACACAGATAGACAGACAACATTCACACTCACATTCACACATTAGGGCCAATTTAGTGTTGCCAATCAACCTATCCCCAGGTGCATGTCTTTGTAGGTGGGAGGAAGCCGGAGTACCCATAGGGAACCCACGCAGTCACGGGGAGGACATGCAAACTCCACACAGAAAGATCAGGACCTTCGTATTGTGAGGCAGACACACTAACCCCTCTTACACCGTGCCACAGGTGAACAGGCTAATTTGGAACAGGTGGGTGCTGTGATTGGGTATGAAAAGCATTTTCCATGATATGCTTAGTCATTAACAAACAAGGATGGGCTGAGGGTCACTACTTTGTGAACAAATGTGTGAGCAAATTTAAAACATTTAAGTTTAAAAACAAACTTTGTCAACGAGTTATTGCAAGCAATTTAGGGATTTTACCATCTACATTCTGTAATATCAGCAAAAGGTTCAAAGAATCTGGAGAAGGGCCGAAAACCAACATTGAATGCTTGTGACCTTCGATCTCTCAGAAGTTACTGCATCAAAAACCGATATAATTGTGTAAAGAATATCACCACATGGGTTTAGGAACACTTCAGCAAACCACTGTCAGTAACTACAGTTCGTCGCTACATCTGTAAGTACAAGTTAAAACTCTCCTCGGCAAAGCGAAAGCCGTTTATCAACAACACCCAAAAATGCTACCAGCTAGTGTTGCTGCCATTAAATTCTAAGTTAATGATTATTTGCAAAAGAAAGTACATTTTCTCAGTTCGAATATTAAATATCTTGTCTTTGCAGCCTATTCAATTGAATATCCATTAAAAAGGGTTTGCAAATAATTCTGTTTTTATTTACCATTTACACAACATGCCAACTTCACTGGATTTGGGTTTCGCACATGTTTGTTTGAAGGCCACCAGTGAAAATCCTGAAGGAAGCTTCACTCCTCACTTGCAACCCAAACCAACAATAAACTTTCTTTGGAACTAATTCTTTAAAAGCATTAAACATAATTTCAATTTTAAATTTACAGTATATTTAAAATGTAATGATTGTGAAGCTTTTTTTTCCAACTAACCATTGAATAACAGTAGCTTAATATAATTTTATTCAGCTTACACAATATTTGAAAGATTAATACATGTGTATGTATATGTATATATATATATATATATATATATATATATATATATATATATATATATATATATATATATAGTATATATATATACACAGATTATTATTATTATTTTTTTTTTTCATTTTAACGTTTATCTAGCTGTAAATAATCCATAGGTCTCTTTACACTCTAAAAGGAGGAGCCGCTTCGAGCTCATTGTTCAAGTGTACATGGACAATAAAAGGTATACTTTTTGGTTCTAGTAATTCAATTCTATTCTATGAGGACCTTCATAACACTCTACTGCCCCCTGGTGACAAAACACAGTGACACAAGCTTTCTTACTGAGTTCCCAAAATTTACTTTCAACAAGCTCACAATACTGACCAAAAAGATGCCGAGGATGCCACCGCCTAGTATCAGACTGCAGAGCATTGACACAAAAGGCTGCTCAATAAACTCCTCATAAGCAAAAAACAACAACATTGACCAGTACGGACCAATGTACAAAAAATATGTCTTGAACTGTGTAGTGTTTCAGACAACGAACATGGAAAGGATGCAAAAATTATCATTAGGCGCCATTCTTAATGACTATATTTACACTAATACATATGTTCTATGGACATCATACAATATTCTTATTTGCTTATCATCATGAATCTGTGTTTTTACTGGTAAACATCCTTCTAAGTTCCTAAATACCTTGACTGGCGTATGCATTCAGTTTCATGTTTATCAAAGTCTTACAGTACAGTGGAACCTACAAAGGTCGCTGGTTGACTTTTACGACATTTAAAAAAAAGATTTTGTCGAAAAAATAAATACCAATGATTTAAAAAAAACTGTGTTAACTGTACAGGTGATGTTTTAAGTAACATTCTCACTATAACTACAATATCATTCAAGTGTAAAAAAACAAGTTATCAACTTTAAAACATACAGTAAATGAATAAAACTATTGTTTCTGGCCAACACAACACTGTTTCCTGTAACATATAAAGAAAACAAATGATATATAATAAAAACAATGCTAAATATATAATTGTTTAGCACCCAGATACTTTACTACCTTACTATAAGCTCTCTGTCATCTTCTGTATTGGCATCACAAAAAAGCCAATGAAAAAGTTCAAACGCTCATGAGATTTGTTGGCATGTCACATGACGTCATGCTCAAGGATAGTCTTGTTTTACATTTGAGAAAAATGTAGGTCCAAATTTGGAGTATTTAAATTTTGAGGTTGCACTGTACTGTTTATTCAATCTGGACCGCCAGGTGAATACAGACCACACATGTCGATCTCATGATATGTACACACACTACTTGATCAATTTAGGAGTTGTCGTCCTCTTCCACAGGATGAAGTGTGTGTCTCTTCAGCAGCGTCTTTAACACCTCCACCTCTTGCTCTGCCTTATTTAACTTCCTGTGTAGTGTCTCGTTGGCTTTCTGGAGCCTTTGGTTCTCCTGACAAAGACACATGGAAACGATTGTGATCATGTTTGTGGTGTGTTCAAGTACCAGGAGTGACGTGACACTCACTGATTGAAGGGTTTCGCTGACTCGTTGATTGTATTCTTCTTCGGGCTCCCTGGGCTTCTGCACAACCGAAGCTCGGTTCTCCCATTTAGCACAGTGTCGCTGTTTCCTCTGGAGCAGTGGGCTGGGACATGTCGGCGAAGTTGGGGGCACCAGGACAAAAAGGGACGGATGAGGCCAAGCGGCTTCAGGGGACAGCGGTGGTCCCTCTGTCTGGGTGGCGCTGTGGACCCTGTTTATCTCCAAATGTGAGGTGACTGGAGAGTCAGAGCGCCACTCTTTGCTGTCATCAGACAAGTACTGGAAAGGACATTCGTCTGAAACTGGACATAATACACAAGTGAATCTAATAAGACAAATTATGGTATCTGGTCTAGCATACATTAACATTCTGCTTGCATGATCTATTTTTCATATGAATTCCTTTTGAATGATTGGCGATCTACTGACAGGAAATGGTACAAAATGTAGCAACAATCCAAAATACATTTGAAAATGTTAAAAAAAATAGTGTGGAAAAACGTATGAATTGATACAATACTTTGCCATTTCCGACAGACCCATTCACCAAGAGCCTTATTCTCCTATGTTTCTAAGTGGAAAAAAGCTGCTTACTTGTACAGATTCTTGCCGTTATCCAAAATGTGCACTTTGAGGTATCAACCTTAAATGTAGGCATTCCCTGTCAAATCTGCCTTGCACGTATTTTCGCATCAATTTAAGTACTTTTAATCTTACGTGCTTCTGAGGCTGGAATAAGTCCAGCGACCCAAGGAGAACATTTTATTGCACTTGAAGTTTGGATGCGGTTTACACAACACATAAAAAAATGATCAAAGTAACTTCCAGAAAAATTCATTGAGGTGAAGATAAATGCACCATAATGCTACTCTGACTTAACTTTTAAAAATCAAAATGGACATTGTTGTTTCGTGAGTGCGACCACATTGGAAGGGACTACACTAATGTTGGCCATGTTTGGACACCCTGGTACACGGACAAATGTTCAAAGCAGCTTATTTATTAAACTCTGTGACTATTTATTAGAAAATACTACAATTGATTAGATAGATTAATTGGCAATTAATATAAAACTGTCACGCTCCTCCTCGCAAGTACAAACACACAACAACACACACACAAATATCACACATACAAACCGCTGTCTAAAAGGTTCACAAACTAATAACAAATGAAACAAAGTTTACTCTTCTACGAAGTTACATTCAGTCAGGAGAAGAAGCTGTTGTGCGTGCATACACACACTACACCGTGACAACATAAGAACTGGAAGGATATGGCCTTTTCTTATTTTAGTGTTATCCTTTTCAACCCCAATGTTCCACATTTTTGACAACACAAAACTTCAACTACTTCAACTTTAACAACTCTCAGCACCTCCCCACTCTGATGACAATGCAATATTTTATTTTTTAATAGTTTATCGTTTATACTTCAGCATATGTGAAAGCTCGAGTCCTACATTATTTCTTTCTCTGACAACCCCTTTAAAGTTTTTTAATCAATCAGGAAGATTAAGCAGCTAAAATGTGGCAAACATGGGAAAGTATGGATAGTGTTTTATATATCACCATCATGCACTGTAATGGATCTATATATGTGTCATTTTAAATTATATATACATGTTTTATAATGTCCAGAGCAGGAAGTGGGACTGTATGTTAACTTTATTGTTGGTTATAGTTCATTTATACCATGAGTGTTTGAGTTTGAGTTTGAATTTGAGTTTGAGTTTATTTCGAACATGCAAGCATACAACATGATACATCACAATTTCCAGTTTCTCTTCCCAACATGTTCGAAAAGGAGGAGGAAGAAGCAGAGCTTATTTAATCCTACCCCTTTTCTTTACATAACAGTTGCTAAAATGTGTGTTCACTTCCTGTTCTCAATGATTCACAATGTATACTCCATAAGTAATAAGTAATCACAATACAAATAAATAAATAAATAAATAATTGCTTAAATTTTAATCCATACGATGAGATAAATCAGATTATTTTGAGAATGAATGAGTGAGTAAAATCAGAATGTTTATCATGGTTCTTCATTTTTGTACTTTGTTAACACTTCCAGTTTGAAGAGTTTCTTGAAATGGATCATATTAGTACATTGTTTGATTGCTTTGCTTAATCCATTCCATAATTTAATTCCACATACTGATATACTGAAGGTTTTAAGTGTTGTACGTGCATACAAATGTTTTAAATTATATTTTTCTCTCAGATTATATTTCTCTTCTTTTGTTGAGAAGAATTGTTGTATATTCTTGGGAAGCAGGTTATAGTTTGCTTTGTGTATAATCTTAGCTGTTTGCAATTACACTATGTCGTGGAATTTCAGTATCTTTGATTCAATAAATAAAGGGTTTGTATGTTCTCTATATCCAACATTATGTATTATTCTAACTGATCTTTTTTGTAATACTGTTAGTGAATGAAGTGTACTTTTGTAATTATTTCCCCATATTTCTACACAGTAACTCAGATATGGTAACACTAGTGAGCAGTAGAGAATATAAAGTGATTTTTGGTCTAGAAAATATTTGGCTTTATTCATTATTGATGTATTTCTTGCAACTTTATGTTGTATATTTTTTACATGAGATTTCCAGTCAAATTTATCATCAATCATTATACCTAGAAATTTGAGTGTGGAAAAGTTGTTTGGATTGGATCATATCAATTGATGCTGTGCTCAAGTCACTTGTAATATCAGTGACTTTGTACATAAAATGGTAGCAAAATCATTCCAATATCATTCACATGAGACTAAATTTAGGAAAAAACACACCGCAGGCCAATTCTCTCGCTAAACTTGTGGGGCGCACTAAAGACTTCGCAGTTTGCGCACCCCTAGCGTAAGGTGACAATTTGACTGTTTGTTTTCAACCGACGACCTTGTGATTGACTGGTGGTTGCACAGGTTTTCTAGTTGTTTGGAAAATGGACAATTGATTGTCATTGTGGGCAGACTTTCCCTTGAAGAAAAAGAGAGGGAATTATTAAAATATTAAAACGATCCATACATTCTGTTGTGCTTTTAAAAGTATTTTATATCACAGTGGCCCCCAACCACCGGTCCAGGGACATGTACCGGTCCGTGAAGCATTTGCTACCGGGCCGCAGAGAAACATAAAATAATTTATAAAAGACTGTATTGTCTCCTACTTAACTTTGGCCTGCCCCACTGGACACACCAAAAAGCGTGTTTATAGATGTACAATAAAACTCCTCATAGGAAGTTGTTATGTTTGTTATAACTTTGTGACAATGCACATTAATCAACATATAAATCTATAGGCATTGGCTACAGATTGTAGCCAATGGCTGATTTCATCTGCATCTCATTGCAAAGAAACACTAATTCGGCGTTATAGTCAGTTGTATTTTTCATGCACTAATCCGGTCCGTGGTGCAAAAAAGGTTGGGGACCACTGCTCTCTCAGACTTTAGGAACGGACGACAGCAACTTGATACCCAACTTCCTTAAGTGTATCAATTGTAAAAGGCTTAATATTATTGTAAATTACAATACTGTTTTACTGTATTGAGTACTTTTCTGTTTGTCCTAATTATCACATTATAAATCAGTGTAATACATGTTTATTTGATAGCATTTCATTTTAACCCTATTATTATACAAACCCCGTTTCCACATGAGTTGGGAAATTGCGTTAGATGTAAATATAAACGGAATACAATGATTTGTAAATCATTTTCAAACCATATTCAGTTGAATATGCTACAAAGACAGCATATTTGATGTTCAAACTGATGAACATTTTATTTTTTTGCAAATAATCATTAACTTTAGAATATGATGCAAGCAACACGTGAAAAAGAAGTTGGGAAAGGTGGCAATAAATAGTAATAAAGTTGAGGAATGCTCATCAAACACTTATTTGGAACATCCCACAGGAGTGCAGGCTAATTGGGAACAGGTGGATGCCAAGATTGGGTATAAAAACAGTTTCCCAAAAAATGCTCAGTCTTTGACAAGGAAGGATGGGGCAAGGTACACCCCTTTGTCCACAACTGCGTGTGCAAATAGTCAAACATTTTAAGAACAACGTTTCTCAAAGTGCAATTGCAAGACATTTAGGGGTTTCAACATCTACAGTCCATAATATCATCAAAACGTTCAGAGAATTTGGAGAAATTACTCCACGTAAGCGGCATGGCCGGAAACCAACATTAAATGACCGTGACCTTCGGTTCCTCAGACGGCACTGTATCAAAAACTGACATAAATCTCTAAAGGATATCACCACATGGAATCAGGAACACTTCAAAAAACCACTGTCACTAAATACAGTTCGTTGCTACAACAGTAAGTGCAAGTTAAAGCTCTACTATGCAAAGCGAAAGCCATTTATCGACAACATCCAGAAACGCTGCCGGCTTCTTTGTGCCCGAGATCATCTAAGATAGACTGTTGCAAAGTGGAAAAGTCTTCTGTGGTCTGACGAGTCCACATTTCAAACTGTTTTTGGAATTATTCGACATCGTGTCATTCGGACCAAAGGGGAAGCGAACCATCCAGACTGTTATCGACGCAAAGTTCAAAAGCCAGCATCTGTGATGGTATGGGGGTGCATTAGTGCCCAAGGCATGGGTAACTTACACATCTGTGAAGGCACCATTAATGCTGAAAGGTACATACAGGTTTTGGAAAACATATGCTGGCATCTAAGCGGCGTCTTTTTCATGGACGCCCCTGCCACGCCACATTCACCACGTGTTACAACAGCGTGACTTTGTAAAAAAAGAGTGTGGGTACTTTCCTGGCCCGCCTGCAGTCCAGACCTGTCTCCCATTGAAAATGTGTGGCGCATTATGAAGCGTAAAATAGGACAGCGGAGACCCCGGACTGTTAAACGACTGAAGCTCTACATAAAATAAGAAAGCGAAAGAATTCCACCTTCAAAGGTTCAACAATTAGTTTCCCCAGTTCCCAAACGTTTATTGAGTGTTGTTAAAAGAAAAGGTGATGTAACATGCCCTTTCCCAACTACTTTGGAACGTGTTGCAGCCATAAAATTCTAAGTTAATTATTATTTGCAAAAAAAAAACAACTAAAGTTTATGAGTTTGAACATCAAATATCTTGTCTTTGTAGTGCATTCAATTGAATATGGGTTGAAAAGGATTTGCAAATCATTGTATTCTGTTTTTATTTACCTCTAACACAATTTCCCAACTCATATGGAAACAGGGTTTGTACATGACCTTGCCTAAAGGCTGTGAAAAAATTGTTTGGTTTTACTGCGTTGTCTGAGGATTGCATGGTCCAATTAGAATCAAGTTTAAGGAACCAAATCTGTTTCAAGCAAAAGAAGCAAGTTTTTCGAGTTATGGATATTGAAGAAAGAAATCAAGTTCAATTTAATTTTTTTAGACATATTTTTTGTGAATTGCTTATTTGATTGTATATGCTTCACATTTTAAAGATATCTATATGGTGGTCACTGTACAATATTTATGATAAGAGACATACGGATGAGTGTGGATGCACGGACCCACCCTCAGAAGTTCCCGTGGTCACAGTTGTGGGGCAAGGCGTAGGACTGTCAGTGGTGTTATTGTTCACTTTAGTGTTCTTCTTGCACTCAAAGGCCACCTGGTCCTTGCACAGCTTGTGACAATTCATCCCGCAGTCTGAGAACACACAGCAAAGTCAGAACAGGAATTTATTTTTGAATTTGTTGTGCAAATGCAACCTTCAGAACTTTGCAAGCACACTTAGAAGCACATTTTGGTTTAAAGTTCCTGTTTATAGGCGGGGAGAATAAATGTCTACTGTGTAGTTTCGTTTACAACATGCAGAATAAAGCCCGTTATACATTAACTATATGAACATCTATTAAGACCCAATACAAAACTGCTTTTACAAAGATAATGATGCTTACTTTTGATTGACACTTCCAGTTTATTATTGTAGTTGTGGGAAAATATTAGCTAACTAACTCACAGCATAATGAAAACAATGTATTCCAATGGAAATGTGTAGTACTGAGCCTCTAAAACAAGGTATCCAAAGTCCCTGCCCATTTTATTGGCCCATGGCATATTATGAATGTAGAATTAGTTTAATATTAATAATGTATATTATTACGGATTAGACATTAGAGATATTTTTTAAATACTGTGTACATTTTAAAATCCACTGATAACAGTACAAGATGTGTTTACATACTGGAGAATATATATCAAATAAAGCAATGCCAATACAAAAGAACACTAAGTAATCAAGGTAAGTAGTTCAATGTTTTTTTTTGTTTGATTTCTCAGTAGTTGTCATTAAAACCTATTCCTGTACAATCAATCAACACTACTATTAATCAGAACTAGAATAATGCTAATAATAATAATTACTTTAGCGCTGCAAATGCTGCCAACATCTGTTAATGAGACTGTGACACATACATTCCATTCATTTAAAACCAATGTAAAACTGTGGTTCTGAAATATGTCTGGAGGATCAGAGTTGTGTTTTATGTTTGTTATTGTTTATTTTATCCATCCATCCATTTTCTACCGCTTATTCCCTTTAAGGTTGTGGGATGCGCTGGTACCTATCTCAGCTACAATCGGGCGGAAGGCGGTGTACACCCTGGACAAGTCGCCACCTCATCGCAGGGCCAACACAGATAGACAGACAACATTCACACTCACATTCACAGACTAGGGCCAATTTTTTAGTGTCGCCAATCAACCTATCCCCAGGCGCATGTCTTTGGAAGTGGGAGGAAGCCAGAGTACCCGGAGGGAACCCACGCATTCACGGGGAGAACATGCAAACTCCACATAGAAAGATCCCGAGCCTGGGATTGAACCCAGGACTACTCAGGACCTTTGTATTGTGAGGCAGCCGCACTAACCCCTCTGCCACCGTGAAACTCTTGTTTATTTTATACACATAATAATTTAAAAAACACTAATAAAATAATTACGTTGAAATTTTTATTATAAAAATAATTGAAAATATTGTGAAGTAGACTTATGTAGCACTTTTTCTCGAGTGAAAAACTCATAATCTTCATTTAAGCTTATTTATACCATTGTGGGTGGCACTGGGAGCGGACAAGGTAAAGTGAAATAACTAGGATGGCGAAAGCTAGATGCGATCATGGAACCCTCAAGTTCCTGGCCATCCTTGCTACCATCTGAGCCATATTGTATGATTAATGTAGGTGTTGTGGTCCTTGCTTTACTCTTACTATAAAATGTGTCATATTACCGGTCCAGTATTACCATTGAATTGTATTTAGATGATGCCTGTCCAGGACCTGCCACTGAAAGTTAACCAGTTGGACTAACTGGCAAATGACCAGAAATGTTTATTATTGTGCACTTTCTTTGCAATTTAGAGTACATTTAAAACAAAATCAATCAATCAATCAATGACTATTTATTAAATCTAACACAATTTCCCAACTCATATGGAAATGGGGTTTGTACCTTCAAGGTACTGAAAGCGCTCACATTCATACCTACTGACAATTTAAAGCCTTCAATCTACCTAACATGCAGATATTCGGGATGTGGGAGGAAGCTGGAGTACATGGAGAAAACCCACGCATGCATGCAAACGCTGACGTAAGAACATGCAAACTCCACACGGAGATGTCCAAATGGAGATTTAAATCCAGATCTCCCTGATCTCTTGACTGTGTGGCCTACATGTTAACCACTAGGCCACTGTGTGGAAAGTTAGGGCACATCTTCCATTGTATTCTTAGCGTTGTTGGAGCTGGAAGCCGTTAGGAATAAGTTTGAGGTAAAATGTCATATAAAGCGCCCTGTCATATATTAATTGACATTTTACATCTCCTTCTTGATGCAAAACGGTGTCACCACATGGCTGTCACTCTATAAAGTTAAACACAAAGTAACTTAAATACGCTACTACCTACCCTGGACTCCAAAGGGTTAATGATCTTTGTAGAGACAGAATCTTCTATACAGTTCATGGATTTAATCTCATTGCGAAGGTAGCTGTGATGATGCGGTGTCAACAACCCCTCCAGTCAATAGCCAACGCATGAGTAATGGTTGAACACTGACCTTTGCATCTATAGCCTTGCTTGATGACGCCCCACAGCTGTGAAGGACACGTTGTAGAAAGCAGACAGTAAAGCAGATGTGTTCTTGTTTTATTTTTTGTATAATCTTGCAAGTACGTGAGGTATTACTTACAAATCCTGAGCAATTGTCGCAGAAGGTGGGCTTCATATAAGTCGTCTCCTGAAAGTTGTGGACAAAGCCCAGGCCCAGTTTAGAGCAGATGACACTGGCACGCATGAAATAAGCTGTGATCTCATCTCTACTGACAAGACCCTTTCTGCCAAAAACACACAAAAAAGCCAATCATACAATTCATACAATGCAAAGGATTATATGCAATCCGGCAATTTACTGGGCAGATTAAAGGGATGTTTTTTTTTTTCTGTGGTCTGTGAGCTCTGTGTAAGTGTGTACGCATGCGAATAAATAGACAGAGAATATAAAGTGGTGAGGTTATGGTTAGGTTTGCAGCTACTTCACGTTTCCTGTTGCCGCACTCGTCACTACAAATAACTCCCCAGCACTCACTTATCTTTGTCCATGACACAGAAGGAGAAGGGGAAACTGGCAGCAATTTTCTCAAAGTCCTCTTGAGAAATAAAGCCGTTGTCGTGGTGATCGTAGTTCTTAAACACGGACTGTGAAGAGGTAAACATTGCTGGACAATTAATAAACAGCACAAAGCTGCTGTGAGTACGCTTGTACTGTAAATTCAAACTACTGTACTCACATCCACCATCCTCTGCACGTGCTTGCTGATGGTTCGGGGGTCAGGTTTGGGAGCAACTCCTGATACCCAGTCCACAACCACTGGAGGTCTAGAGGGGGTGGCTGGCTGATGGGAAATCCATTAATAGTTGAAAAACAGGCCTGAGTAACCCATAAATATATGTTATGAACACTGTATTTCCCTATGTAGAGGTGCTTATGGCTTATGTAATATATATATATTATTTATCCATCTATCTTTAAATATATATATATATATATATATATATATATATATATATATATATATATATATATATATATATATATACATATATATGTATACCCTTAAAGGTGACCTACGTAGGACTATTCTAATCTACATTAAACACACTTGCCTTGGAGTCCAAATGATATATGAATTGGATATGCTTTGGTGTAAGTTTTGCACAGATTTTGCTCCACAGTCAAATTTTTAATTCACATTCTGAGTATGTCTGCCAACGGTTTGTGTGTGGAGGCGTACCTTTTAAGATTGCAAATGAAACCCTTCAAAACCCTACCCTCTTCAGTATCAGAATATTATAATATCAAAAAGTACACTGTTTAATATATATCTTGAAGACGAATATCAACGCTTTTTTATTTCAGACACAGTCAAAAATAAACTTCATAAACAATAGTCATTTGTCAAAACATTAGATACACCATCTATGGTGCACAATGCCGCATTCGATAAAGCTGCTTTTACCAGCGTTTATTTCACTGCATATCAGTGTTATTGTGCAAATGCTATGATTAGATGAAAATTTTACTTTATCCTACGATTCCTCTCTTGGCCCCGGAAGACCAAGTAGTAATGTTGCAATGGTGCCGTCTTTTTCGTCAGAATTTAGCAATTAATCCAATTTTGCCCTGGCCCATGTTGATCAATCAGTCCCGTGTAAACTGAGGACAAGTACACATAGGAAGTATTCATTTTATATACATCAGAGCAGGCGTGGGCTGCATGAGACGAGAAGGAATGACACGGGAGACTGGCTAATAGTTTTGGCACAGCAGGGTAAGGAGGCTGGCCGGCACCATTCACAGGATTGCCACTATAAGTATGTCTGTCACATTGTGACACCACACAAGGGTTGAGCTACATTTTGTGTAAATTGTCTTACCTAAGGACAGGAGTGACACGGATGGCGGAAGCTGACGAGGCCGCTTTACCAACCAAGACATAGTTATAGTTCCATCCATTCATCCATTTTCTACCTCTTGTCCCTATATTTATGTATATCTAATAAATATTACTTATAAATTGAAATATAAGACTATCAATAATAAATGATTATCATCAAAATCACTATCAAATAATAGCATATATATTTTTTTAGCTGGCCGTTCAACAGCTGCCTCAAAATATACATCTACTATAATGATACATTTCCAGATGTACTTTAAATGTCTTTTATATTTCATTTGTTTCACACAAAGGGCATGTGTAAAGATTTTAAAGTGTTTATATATTAGCGGATTGTGTTTATTGTTTTTTTTAATGCCGAGCTAAGCCAACTTGCTAGAAGTTGTAGCTTCACCCTAGTCTTTTCTCTCAGATCATGTAAATACATTTGTAAATTTGTTTCATATATCATAATGTACTCATATACTGTATAAAATCTCATTGTAGGGAGAGTCAAAAAATAAACCTGCCTACAAAAATAGACAACCACGTGTTCTACTGAACAAACTTGATTCTCTCTTGTTTTCTGATTAAAATGCAAATGTAGAGATATATCTAATACAAACATTCCAATCTATATATTGCTCTTGTGATGTCAATTCATAATATTTGTTTGCGGTAGAATCCTTGATACAGTTGAATCGTGTGGATGATGTATGTAACTGTATATGCTGTGACCATAAATGTGTGCTAATGAGCATTAATTAAAGGGGCTGTTTCCAACATTTACACAGATGCCTCGAGGGCGGCAACTTTCCAATGCATTTTACACAGTAAATCCCACCCTCTCACGGCTTCTCATACGTAAAGACGTTTAACGTACGTATGTAACACATGTACGCGCAATAGCTTGAGGTGTTTTTAGCTAATAAGAGCAATTTGGATAGTTAGCGTTAGCTATCATTGAAAGTATATTCTATCATAAGAACAACATGAGAGCAAATTGTTTGTTGCTTCTTTTAGACTGTTTTTGTACGTGTGCACACGCTCTGTGCGCATACGTGTTGACGAGACTCCCTGCGCATACGTGTTGACGAGACTGGGTGAGTGACCGCTGTAAACAGTAATCATTTATTATAAGCTAGTAGGTGGTGTTTTTGTTATAGTTTGATTTTGAATTTTGTTACTATGAGGAAGTTGCGAAAAGCACCCTTAATAAGTGCATCCATCACTCACAGTGGTTTTACAGTGTCTGGGCTCCCGAGCATAGGAGAGTTCATAGATTTCATCCTCGGTGTAGTAAAGGTCCAAGGACAGCTGCATGGACAGAGACGGATGTCAGAGACACATTTTTTAGATGAGGCAGAAATCAGGTCACATGGCAGGAAGAGCATATTTTCAAGCGCTTATTCAGTCGTTCATTGATGACACACAAGTACGGCGCACAGCATTTTGAATTCCCTCCCATTCACACCAATTTTGTCACCCACACACACTCATAGGTCCAAGACTCTTATCACACCCACACACATGCAGACAATCCACATGTTCTAACACACTCATCTGCATGTCTGCTTGAAGTACAAGAAGCTAAATCACAAGCGAGAGTGTTCAAGTGGTGGGTGGGCACTACCGTCAGCAGGTGGACGAGGTCTTTGTTGGCATCCAGCTTAGGGGGGATCTGCTGGAGCTGGATCAGCTCGTTAATGTGGCTGTAGAGCGCCTGGAGCTTCTGGACGTTGACTTTATTGTCCTCCACATAGTCCGGCATTGCCTCGTTGACTGAAATGAGGTCTTTGAGGTGAACCCCAAGGATGGGGATTTTAAAACCTGCACACTTGTTGAATGCCTGTCTGTAGTTATCAAAGTTTCGACAGGAGGACAGCAGGTCTGTAATTTCATTTAACACCTGAGGAGAAAGTGGGAGATGATTTACTTCCCTTAAACACGTATTAGTTTGACATTGGACAAATATTGAAGATGACATCATCTCCACTGCAATGAAAATCAAGGACACAGCACACAAAGACTTGACGGAGCTTGAAGTTTGGATTATAACAATTGATTTTAACAACATGACAATAACATTCAATATCAAGCAATATATTTAATCCTTTGATCATTACCAATAAGTTATTGCTTAATGTATGTCCTCTATTGTAACTTTAATTTCTTTGTTGTTTGATTTTTACCAATATTTATTTATTTATTAGTATCTTATTCTTTCCAACACCTTTCCCTATTTCATTACTCTATAGATGCAGTCTTCATCCATTCCTACACATTGTATATTCTTCCCCATCCAAATAAATGGTAACACCTAAGAACAGAAATTTTTTAAACACATTTTAAATGAAAATGAAATATTGTAAGTGTCAACATGTTTAATATTTGGTGCTAATTGAACAAAAGACAGCTACTTTGACCACCTCCGAACTGTGAACCATCACTGTAGACACTTTTCACCTTTGATCACTAAAGACACTTTAACTGCCACTATGACCCAAGGTCACCCCCATATGTATACTGTTGACAGTCATTCAGAATGTGCAATATTGCTATGTACTTACTGTGCCTTGTATACACACTTTTATTGTTATTTTTTGTTTTTAGCGAGGTACCGTGTGACTTGTTGAAGGGTGGACTAGCAAAGTAAGATGTTCAATGTACGGCAAACTGTCTGTTTAACTGAGCATATGACAATAAACAATCTTGAATCTTGAATCTTAATTAACTACCGTATTTTCCGGACCATAGGGCGCACCGGACAATAAGGCGCACTGCTGATGAATGGTCTATTTACTATCTTTTTTCATGTATAAGACGTATCATAGGGTGCATTAAAGGAGTCATATTATTATATATTTTTTCTAAATTGAAAACACTTCCTTGTAGTCTACATAACTGGTAATAGTGGTTCTTTGGCCAACATGTTGCATAGATTATGTTTTTCAGATCATCTTCAAGCCGCTTTCTGACAGTAGCTTCAGGATGCGCCATTTTGTGGGCGGTCTTATTTACGTGGCTGACCTTTGACAGTGTCTTCTCCCCGTCATCTTTCTTGTAGCGGTGTAGCGTGCAAGGACGGAAGTGGAAGAAGTGTCAAAAGATGGAGCTAACTGTTTTAATGACATTCAGATTTTACTTAAATCAGTAACGGAGCAGCGTCTCCTCATCCTCACTGGTGCAACAACAACGCCAGAAATGTGTCCTGTGAAAAACCCTACGGCCAGAACTCTCTATTAACTAAAATTCCTCTGGTGAATAATGTAAACTCACTACACTACACTACACTACGGTATATTTTAGCGCTTTAATGGCAGACACAGTAAAAATAAGAACTTTACACTACTTTATATTAAAAAATGGCAGCAGCGGGGGTTGAATGTCACATAACAAGAAGTTAGAGAAAAAGAAAAAGCTTATTGACTACGGTGTCAAAAAGGGCTACAAAGATGCAGTTTTTCAGGACTTATACAGATCCCAAATACAGATCAGCAGGTACAAGAAGGTAAGAAAAGTTTATTTTGCATAGTATTGCGAAACAAAAAGCCAGATAATATGTCTTACCTTATATACACACCATAATAACATTTGTATGTGGGAGCAGAATACAATCCATCAAGCGGTGCAGCTTCATAGCTTATCAAAGTCGCACTAAAACATTTTGATAGATTTTTGAGCGGCGTGTGTAATGTTCTGTAATTTCAATGGAGCATATGCAATTTTGGTGTTCTTTACTTGAGTAATATTGCAGTCTACACATACTCTTATGTGCGACTGCCATCATATTGCAGTCTATGTGTATCTCTTATGTTTGACTGCCATCTACTGGTGATACTTATCATTACACCATGCACCAAATAAAATAGCTTCGAGGTCGGTAAGCTAAACCAGAAATATTCCGTACATTAGGCGCACCGAGTTATAAGGGGCACTGTCAAGGATTTGAAGTGTGCCTTATTGTCCGGAAAATACGGTATATCTGTAAAAGTATAGAAAAAGAGGAATAATTCCATACTTTTAACTTCTTTTCAGAATTGTTGAAATGTTCAAACTTAAAAATGTAATGTTTCTTAATGTATACATTAAACCAACAA
The DNA here is from genome assembly GCF_033978795.1 of Nerophis ophidion. Taxonomy (NCBI): domain Eukaryota; kingdom Metazoa; phylum Chordata; class Actinopteri; order Syngnathiformes; family Syngnathidae; genus Nerophis; species Nerophis ophidion. Next base: position 183,564 of record NC_084613.1, read on the forward strand.
TACATACCACAACTAACATCGATTGCTACAAAATTTTAATTTCCCCTCGGGGATTAATAAAGTATGTCTGATTCTGATTCTGATTCTGAAAATGCACATTATTTACCTTGATGACTTCATTGGGTACATGGGAGGTGGTGTCCTTCAGTCTTGATATGGAGCTGTGACAAAGCCCTCCAACCACTGCCATTAGCGTGTTGTAGTTGTGCATGAGGTGTAAAACCTGGTGGGCACAATAAAATGAGATCCTTTGCAAACATAATAATGCTCTGTCAGAGGTGTATTGGATGAACGAAAGTTTATTATCGTGGTTATACATTAATTTAACCATTTTATATAATCCACAAAACTATGCAGTTACATAAACCACAATTTCTGTTGCTTTTCACGCTTTTTTTTTTTTGCTTTTCCATCTCTTCTCAGCTCACTAATTCCTGCTGTCACTGGAGAATTGCGTTGTGAAATTTGTCTCCACATCCCCAAACTCTCCTTCTTGCTTGCAGCAGCATCAACAGCCAGCAGACTGGTGCCTTGATGGTGTGATCCAGTGCATGACTTTGCAGTACAACTTAGGCTGCAACTGATTGGACTTGCCAGTAGTGTCCTACTTTTTGACTTGGGGTTTACATGACAACAAAGGTTGCTAAGAAGTGGATATGTTCAGAAAACATTGTTGGAAAGCTTTTGGATTACTGTCTATAACCAGGGTGAACTTTGAATACATTAATACTAATACAAATACTAAGTATAGTTTAAAAATAGCTAAAAAGCATGAATAAGTTTCATATCTTATTAATAGCTAAAATCTTATTTAAATCATGTATTGATGTGTTAAAAACGTTTAAAAGTACCTGGATATAAGTATTTGTAAAATACAGCCGATATATTTTTCTATGTTTAATTTGAAGGGTAAACAGGAAGTGCAATGTGTGTACATCACTTAGCTTTGTATTATTGTATGCTCTGTGTAACCGAAAGCAGTATTGGAGGTAGAATGTTGCTTGACTGCAAAAGGAACAAGTACAAGGGAAAAAAGAACAACGTGTGTTATGGTTTGTACTGTCTAGACAAGGTTTTGAGCAGCAAATCTTTAGTCAGTTATGAACTATTGATCTATTCACGTTTAGAGTGCAGATGGACCCTTTTCCACAACGAAATATTGTCCAGCAACAAGTTTTTACCGTGAGGTAAAACATTTTCAGCTCATATGTCTTAAAAGTGCCATATGTTAATTTCATGTAAAGTCATTAAATGGCCCTGATATATCAAAAGGCATTATTAAATCATTTTATTTTCGAATACCTCTGTAACTGATAACGGTATTTCAGGCAGGATATGCTCATTTCAAAATTAGATTTATAGACTCGAAATCTTGTTGTTTTAATTTCGATGCCCCGCCCTCCACCGTTCAACCAGTTAAAAAGTCAGTAAGTGTCTTCCAATCCAATCCAATCCAATCCATTCTATAGCACATTTAAAATAACAAAATGTTTCCAAAGTTCTGCACAAAAATATTAAAAACAAGAATTAAATACTATCCTTAACTCCACCAATGACTCAATAAAAAAATATATGAAAACAATATAGAAATAAATATGATTAAAAACAATTTTAAAGGGTAAAACCAATTAAAATAATAAATAGAAATACAAATTTAAAAACGCAGAGGACCACACAACTCATGCAGTGTTAACAACTAGAGAATAAATGTGGGTCTTAAGACGAGACTTAAAACACTCCACTGTGGGAGCAGTTCAAACATGGAGGGGCAGAGTGTTCCATAGTTAAGGGCCAACCACAGAAAACGGCCTGTCTCCCCTGCTTTCAAGTCTCGTCTTGAGCAGGATAGTAAATTTGGATGAGGTCCGAGATATAATGAAGTCCCAGTCCATGCAAGGCTTTAAAACCAAACAGCAATATTTTAAAATCAATTCTGAAATGAAGAGGGAGCCACTGCAAAGTCTCAAGAATTGGGGTTATATGCTCACTTTTAATAAGTCTTCCCCCATGTTAAAAGTCATGCTGCAGCGTTCTGCACTAACTGCAACCGGGAGAGAGCTTTTTGGCTAAGGCCAGCATGAAGTGCATTGCAGTAGTCCAGGTTGCAAGCTATGCACTGCCCTTTTTGTCCAGCTACTGCCACTGGTAAAGTTACTAAACATGTCAGACCTTAGTAAATTTAAAAAGGCGTCATTACGATTCTCAACGTATTCATGACAAAGCCATGAACAAAGGAGGACTTGTATCAGAGATGCCTTTGAACAATGGAGACGATTGAAGGCGGAGAAGACGCCAAACTTGCCAGTTCCCTCCTTGATAGATATGTAAGGCATTTACGTTTTCTTATTACTTGTAATACATGGAAATTGACATGTCGTATGTAAACCATATAGTCCAATACAGTCAATGATCTTGTCTAACAAAGCTAGTATATTCGGGCAACGAATGCTTAGCATTACATACAGTATAGGCCAACGGGGGAAATATATGCCCGTTGGCCTGTATGTCGATGTGTCATCCAACTGACAGGGCAAAATATATTTTCCACAAAAAAAACAACTTATGTGGATATGGGTAGTGTCAGTGCCTTTTTTGTTCTCAGTATGCTGATACGCTGAGGAAATGCGTTCCAACAGTTGCACGGCTAATTGCAGTCTCTGGTACATTTGTACATCAGGCACATATGGGGTCGTATTTGCTTGACACAATATGATGTATTACATGTAATGATTTTCTACTTTGTGTATTGACATGGAAGTAGACTATACGATTTATGCATAACGTGTTTTTTGCAAACACGTTAACCAAACACGTTGGTTGATAAAATTGCACTTTGCACTGAAAGATGCTGATGTGTGTACATGGAAGAAAATGCAGTGCGTCAGGTTGGATGCAACATAGGGTTATGCTGAAGGAAATGTGGCGGTAATTTTACTGTTGGCCTTGGCTTGCAATCAACATAGGCCTATGCGATATATAATATATTATATATTATTACATATTATTATTTTGATGGTGGTCCGTGCGGTCAAAGTAGATATTTTAGCAGGGTAATGCCAACGATCGGTTCCGACTCCTGACGAAAATATTGCTGTGTAACTTTACAAATACATGTGGCTAATCGACTTCTGTAAAATGTGGCATGATTACTTAGTAAACCATCTTACAATAAGCATAAACAAGAGAAACCTACAGCGTAGGACTCGTCGATTGCCATTTGAAGTTCCTTGGAGTAGGATTTGGATTCAGCAGCATATCTGGCAACCCTAGTCATGAAGAGTGGGAGGGGACTACAGAATTTTGACCGTGTTTGCAGTACCATTTCTGGCTACATTAATACATATGGCACCTTTAACATTTACTAGCTAAGTGAGTGTTCTTGTGTATAATGTAGAGTTAAATCAGCCTACTATCAATGGCTTTTTCGGCTAGAAATATGGTTCTAAAATTGTGTAGACATTAGAGACCATTAGGACTAACATTTTAATTGGTATTCTGTCGGACACAGTGCGCAAGGAGTCTCTGAAGTTGGACCAGCTTGGACGTGACCCAGTCGCCTTTTTGGGATGCAATCTTGACACGAGTGGCCTTCGTTTCCCTCACCCCACTTCCTGCTAACCTTTACAACCGGTGAAGTTGACACTGAACTAAAAATGATCCAGGTACCAATTAAATATTTTGTTTGGCTCAAACAATGAAGAAGTGGCAAAAAGCTTTGGGTCTAACTGTTCACAAGCAAAGCTCAGGCCTGCAACAGTAACTATTCCTGTAGTAAAAAGCCGGCTTTGGGGTATGTGTGTGTGTGACTGGTGAGTGGACCCACTTACATGAGGTATTCATGGTCAATTGAAAGAGTTATACCATCAAAATCACCAAATGTAACTTTGTAACATTCTTCTGAGAATTTACTAACCCAGTAAATTTAAACATAAAATGTTCATGGTTGTCATTTATGTGTTTGCACAATTTACTATAATTTAAAGGTAACTAGTGACTTGAGAATAGCAGATTAAAATATTTATTTATAGTTTCACTACTTCTGAGTTAAGTGAAGGAGCCCTTATCAAAATACACTTTGAGTACAGGTGGGCTACACAAATGGGGATGAATTTAATTTACTTACTGCATGTTAAGTCCAAATAGTCACATTCACATGAATTTCATTACAGCTCATTAGCCCAAAACATGGCCAACACACAAGATGGTGCAGAAGCAATTGAACAAAACTATGCACTACGCACCATGAATTGATTAACGTGGACCCAGACTTTAACAAATTGAAAAACTTGTTCGGGCGTTACCATTTAGTGGTCAATTGTACGGAATATGTACTCTACAGTGCAATCTACTAATAAAAGTTTCAATCAATCAAAAACTGTTAACAGTAGTAAATATAAACGGAATACAATGATTTGCAAATCCGTTTCAACCCATATTCATTTGAATGCACTACAAAGACAAGATATTTGATGTTCAAAATCATAAACTTTTTTTTTTTTGCAAATAATAATTAACTTAGAATTTCATGGCTGCAACATGTGCCAGAGTAGTTGGGAAAGGGCATGTTCACCACTGTGTTACATCACCTTTTCTTTTAACAACACTCAATAAACATTTGGGAACTTAGGAAACTAATTGTTGAAGCTTTGAAAGTAGAATTCTTTCGCATTCTTGTTGTATGTAGAGCTTCGGCAGTTCAACAGTCCGGGGTCTCCGCTGTCATATTTTACGCTTCATAATGAACCACACATTTTCGATGGGAGACAGGTCTGGACTGCAGGCGGGCCAGGAAGGTACCCGCACTCTTTTACTTCAAAGCCACGCAGTTGTAACACGTGGCTTGGCATTGTCTTGCTGAAATAAGCAGGGGCGTCTATGACAACATATGTTTCTCCAAAACCTATATGGACCATTCAGCATTAATGATGCCTTCACTTTTGTGTAAGTTACCCATGCCTTGGGTACTAACGCACCCCCATACCATCACGGATGCTGGCTTTTGAACTATGTGCCTATAACAATCCGGATGGTTATTTTCCTTTTTGTTCCGAAGGACACCACGTCCACAGTTTCCAAATACAATTTGAAATGTAGACTCATCAGACCACAGAACACTTTTCCACGTTGAATCAGTCCATCTCAGATGAGCTCGGGCCCAATGAATCGGGCGGCGTTTCTGGTTGTTGTTGATAAATGGGCTTTGCTTTGCATAGTAGAGTTTTAACTTGCACTTACAGATGTAGCGACCAATTATAGTTACTGACAGTGGTTTTCTGAAGTGTTACTGAACCCATGTGGTGATATCCTCTACACACTGATGTCGGTTTTTGATGCAGTACAGCCTGAGGGATCAAAGAACGTCGCTTACGTCACGTGCGGTGATTTCTCCAGATTCTCTGAACCTTTTGATGATTTTACGGACCGTAGGTGGTAAAATCCCTAAATTCCTTGCAATAGCTTGTTGAGAAATGTTGTTCTAAAACTGTTCGGCAATTTGCTTACAAAGTGGTGACCCTCAACTTTATCAGTATTTATTGCCACCTGTCCCAACTTCTTTGTCACGTGTTGCTGGCATCAAATTCTAAAGTTAATGATTATTTGCAAAAAAAAAATGTTTATCAGTTTGAACATCAAATATGTTGTCTTTGTAGCATATTCAACTGAATATGGGTTGAAAATGATTTGCAAATCATTGTATTCCGTTTATATTTACATCTAACACAATTTCCAAACTCATATGGAAACGGGGTTTGGACTGGAAGACACAACTATAGCCGTGATTGAAGAAACTTTATAAACTATTAAGTTTCTTGGACGAATCAGAGTCAGAGTCAGAGGACAGATGAGTGATTCTGTTAATAAAGTCTTTGTGCTGTTTTAGAGTACAGAAAAAGTTGTGCCGGAGTATGTCCCAAATGAACCATCTCAAGGTGCAGAAGCATGGCCAATAATACCAGTCCTGAAGATGACTTTTACATGAAACTGAGAACACTCCTGCAGGAAGAAGGCAATACATTGGATGATGTAATTGATTTTACTGGGTACTCCCCTTATTTCCTGATGTTTGGGAGAGAAGCCAAATTTCCCATCGACCTCTGCTTAAGTACCAGTCCTGACGACCACGGCAAAGCTCAACACTTAGCCTATGTCACAAACCTGAAAAAAGACCTTTAAAGTGCTTAGAAAATGGCAGACAATGCCTCAACAAAGACGCATTTCAAAAAAAAAAAAAGAAATCATATGACAAAAGATTGGGCTACTAAAATCCTAAACAAGGAGACAGAGTCTTGGTTGCAAGGAAAGCACAGGCCGGAAAATCGTTGGTGTGATATCCTGTATGTGATTGTACAACAACTGCCAAAACTTCGCGTTTACAAGGTGAAACCTCAGAATGGCAATGGCAGATTCAGAAGACCCCACAGAGACAATCTCTTGCCGATTGGAGATCTTGTGAGAATCCCGAAGCAAAAAGATGAAAAAGAAGTGCAAAGAAAGCCACATACTTGAAGTAATGTGCGCTAGAGGCCTAATCCTGTCCAAATCTCAGACCAATTGGAAAGTGAACTGTCATCTGAGTCTGACTTTGAGAATATCCAACCTCAAAGATCCTACAAAACTTACCTCGATGGTGACACAAGGAAATTATACCAGGCATGATATGCTTGTACCAGGTGAAGACAACTCTGTACAAGACGAACATGAACCAGATATTGTCCCTGAATCGGACTCAGAGCCAGAATATGTCTGAAGTGAGGAAGAAATATAGTTGGAACACCAACACATAGACCAAGACGTGGGGTTAAACCTGTAGTAAAAGTGACCAATGATCAGCCAGGCCGATGAAAGGATCAACCTCTCACTATAGTACACAGAGGTGTTACCATTCATTCATATAATTACACCGTTTACTAAATCTCATAGTCTACGTCCAATGAGGACATCAGACGTTTAAAAGGGTGAGGGTGTAATCAGGGTATACTATAAATACACAAGTTTAAGTAGACTCATAGTTCATAATATTAGGTATCGTTTTAAAATAGTTAAAACACATAAATACGTTTAATTTTGGGACGCAATCTTGAGAAGTGTGGCCTTCCCTTACCCTCACCCCACTTCCTGCTAACCCTTACAACCGGTGAAGTTGACACTTGACAATATTGACCCAGGTACCACTTAAATATTTTGTTTGGCTCAAACTACAGTGAAGTAAAACCAAAGATTTTGGGTTTCACTGTTACCAAGCAACGCTCTGGCCTGCAATTGTAACTATTACTATAGTATGCTGAAAAGCACATACAGTCTTTGGAGCAACACATGTTGCCATCCAAGCAACGTTGTCATAGACGCCCCTGCTTATTTCAGCAAGACAATGCCAAGCCATGTGTTACAACAGCATGGCTTCATAGTAAAGGAGTGTGGGTATTAGACTGGCCTGCCTGTAGTCGAGACCTGTCTCCCATTGAAAATATGTGGCGCAATATGAAGCCTAAAATACCTAAACGGACACCCTGGACCGTTGAACAATTTAAGCTGTACATCAAGCAAGAATGGGAAACAATTCCACCTGAAAAGATTAAAAAATTGGTTTCTTCAGTTCCCAACTGAGTGTTGTTAAAAGGAAATGCCATGTAACACAGTGGTAAACATGCTCCTGTGCCAACTATTTTGCAATGTGTTGCTGCCATTAAATTCTAACTTCAGTTCGAACATGAAATATCTTGTCTTTGCAGTGTATTCAATAGAATATGCGTTCTGTTTTTATTTACGGATTACACAACATGCCAATTTCACTAGTTTTGGGTTTTTTAGATGCCTGTATTTGCTGTACAGATTTACTTTAGAAAAGAGAAGTGTGGTGTACTTCTATTGTTTTCCTATTTTAAAAAACAACAACAACAGAACAACAACCGCAAATACGATATGTACACATATGATAGGAACAATGAAAGCAAAGAAGCTGTTTGTGAAGTAAATATTAATAACATAGGAATGACAATGAACATTTTTGCGCTACAAATGGAGCAATACAAATACCAATAGAAATACCACTATTGATAATGAATATTAATAATAATGACCTCTATTATCAGCAATAACAAATTCAAATGCACTAATACATACCGGTATATGTAATGAAAACTTGAATTACAAATGAAAGCAGATAAATGGAAGGGAATACAGAAAAGCTAACTATATTAACCATGTAGATTGTTACAGTAAAAATAGGTTAAGCTTTATCAGTGTGCCGTGTTTTCCCTCTGATTTGATAGACAGGGTTGTTTTAAACAATATTGTGTTTTTCCACACCTAATGTAAGTCTCCTGCTATGTCAGTTTTCCACTTTTCAGTTCCTCCATCCATCCATAAATTGTGTTCCACTTATCATATTAAGGTGCATGGAGAACTAAAATCTTAAAACACTACATTAGAACATTTTCTTTCGACACAGAAATATTTTGTAAATGCAAACACTCCGCACCTTATTGCTCTTTTGTCCTGCACTACAACGAGCTAATGCAACACAATGTTATTCTTATCTGTACTGTAAAGTTTAAATTTGAATGAAGAAAGGAAGTCTAAGTCGAAGATGACGATGTTATGACTGAAAAGGTACTAATGTGTATGTAGAGCCGCGGATCACATATCTCCAGCGTGTGTTCAGCCATATGGAGCGACCCTCTAAGCATGCCAGGCCAGTAGTTGGAAATGTCTCTATGGTGAAGAAGCACCACATGTAGTTGCACCATACACAAATAGGGTGAAGTAGCAGTGCAGTAAATGTGCACTTTGCCAAAAAAGTATTATAAATATAAATACTGGGGTCGTAGTTGTTTGGGTGTGACACTCAAAATGCATCAGCAATTGTGCACGGTGCGGTTTTCAAAATCTGGAGGGACAAATCCTTTTGAAAAACATCTATTTTTAATTCTTTGTTATAAATTCATCAATAACGTACAATTGGTATCTATTGCAGTTTGCCTACAATTAACAAAACACTGTTTTTGATCTTTTTGCTATACTTAAACCATGGTTTAAGACCAGCTAAAGGGAATATAAAGCTGCACCTGTGCCACGTGGATAAACTTGGTGAAAACCTCAGCTCTCAACTGAGCAGTGGGCCTGCTCAGCACCATCAGCTGAACCCACTGGGAGACGCCGTTACACAAGGCGATGGAACGTTCCATCAAGGGGATGTCCTTCATGCAGCAGTTGCGTATGTATTTCTGATAGTCAACAAACTGGTGGTGAGAACAGAGAGCGTCAGTAATGAAGTGCACAAAACCTGCAAGGCGTTTCCTTTGGGAGGAAATACTGTATGCACCTTATGCTTCACGAAGAAGCATGTGAAATATAGATAGAAGAAGTGTCTTTATGTTGATATGCGTGTGCATGTGCACTTACTGATATTCTGCAGAATGATTTAAACTCCAGGAAGGTGAGATGCTCAGCCAGTTCAATGGGCTCCAGGTGGTCAAAAAGAAGAGAGACTTTTCTCTTTTTGCTGCTGTTAGCTTTGATCTTCTGGCTGGCCTTCCATGACCAGTCCCGTTCATTTCTAGAACATATGACAGAATGAAATGTGTCATGCAAACATATGTAAGTAAAGTGGTGTAGCCAGGAGACAAAATAGTAGACATACAAAATAGTATGAGCATGGGAGCCTGTTGAGCTCTATCTTGCAAATTGAGCATTATAGAATTAAATCAAGAGTAACTGTATACAATTGGGATACTATTGAAAGGGAATAAAGGATCCAAGCCTGCAGAAAATAGTCACAGTTTCCAAATCCTGTGTGAAAATGTCTTATATGGTCCGAGGAAATCAACCTTTAACAATTCCAAGACGTATGTTTGTGGCAAAACACTCATCAAAAGAAAGCCAAACTCTGGTAGAGCATGGTTTGGGTTTATCTGTGTATCCAAGTCATGGTAGTCCACTGAGATAAAACCAAAGAAACTTGACTTCTTGTTAGTTGAATATGTTTCACTTTGAATCCAAGTGGCTTCTGAATGTTGTGCATGTGCTGAATGTAACCCCTTTTGTTCAGGTGTGACTGATGACTGGCTAAACTAAAGAATCCTTTTGAATTAAAAGTAAAAAAAATTTAACAAACATAAATGAGTCCATTTGCCTTGAATCAACCTTGGTAAATTATTTGGGCTTGTTTTTCAACTTAACATGGATTTAGTCAAGGTGGAAAGACTTCAGAACAGTTCCGTTTGGTCCCACAATCCTCTGCTCGTTTGATGTGGAAATTCACCTTCTAGCAACATTGAGTCCAAGCAATCACCAGAATCAATAAAACAAAGGAAGGAAAAGATCATAAGCGTACATTAAAAAATATTGATTGGCTTTGCCAAAGCTCAGACCTAAATTTGATTCCGAACTATATTTGTGTTGTAAGGCCTTAGGGAAACAATCCTACATAAAAGCTCAACATATTATTTACATTGTTTTTACACTTGCAACCTGCCGTTTTCACTTTCCATCGATGTTTTTTGCCACCGTGACAGATTATTGTTTTGTCCTGACAGATCTGTGGGTCGTGTCGTGTTCAGACCTCTCAGTTGACAGCTGGTCCCACAGTAACACTTACATCCATTTGGTCTCTAGAAGAGAGTAAAGATGCTCCTGTCCATGCTCCATGATCAGATCTCGGAGTTGGTCCAAGCTGTCTGACAAGCTGTGGTGCAACCTGAACATCATCCAGAATTCCTGAATCCAATGCCTGTATGGAGGTCAGAGATGATGTACAGTAGTGTCATAGATGCAAAAAAAATGCAATCAGTAGACTTAAAAAAATAAACATGCCTGATGAGGTAGCATATCCTTTGGCATTCTTCTGGCTGCTCGTTGTCCATGGCCGTTTTAAATGTAAACTCTCGTTAAGGGAGAAAGGCTACTGAATGATGACAACATTGAGAAAGCGTGTTAAATATGGTTGATTGCTTTAATCCACACCACACATGAATAGTAAGCAACTGACAAGCAAAAACTACATGGCAGACCAAAGTGGCATTTGGTGATGTAGGAGGCTGAACTGCATGAAACCAAACTGGTGAGCAATGAATCATTGTTCTGCAGAATACAGACAGAAACAAAATGTACAAAACTGTTGCTGGTTATTATCAACTAAATGCACACAATTGTGTAAGTAAGATAATCAAGCATACTTACTCATCTGTTTTTATTGAGTAGCATTGCCAAATAGTTATAGATTACAATAACCATCTTGTTTAAAAAAGCATTTGGAAGTGTGGAGTTAGGCCTGCTTCTGTCTAATACTTTTCGGACATGTCTTGTTAGGGGCGGGCATTCCTCTTTGCCTTTAAGAAGTAAGAGTTTTAGTTGTATTTGCAATCAAGTTACTTTGACGATGTCAATCCTTAATAATGGAAAATGGATGGATGGTAGTTGGTATATTTTACTTAAAAAGTAAAGCGGAAAGTCAACTCTTTGATAGCTGACATCACAAATGTCTTCTACTGTAGTTGCTACTTAAAGACCAGTGATCTGACCCAAAGGTGAGTCACGGAACCATTTTCAGTGGGCAAACAATATTATTGATAATAATAGTGTAACGAACTGTGAATGCACCTTACAATCTTGTTTCTGCTTTTCACGTGCTACGCCACCATGAGGTGTGTGCCTTGTGTCTAGTCGAGTGAGGACTTACAGTTACACTCGTTTTGTGCTGGTAGTAACACACTGTCATGTTGCATAACCTCAAGTTCAAACTGCATTTTAATGTACTGCAACTCATGTACTGTTAAATTCACTACTTCATTGAAAAATGTATCAAACTGTCAAGTATTCAAGATCACTGTGCTTCAACATTTTTTTGCACAGAATTTAAATTGGAGTACCTATAGATAACGGTACTTTCCAAAAATAACAGCAGTGGTCTATAGCCTCCCAGAAAACAAATAAACAATACTGTGCTTATAAATATGTTCATGAATAATAGTCAACTACTGCATTCACATTTAAAAAAGAAGAGCAGCGGTGGAGCCTTCAAGTTCATAAAACAAACATCTTTGTTCTTAATATTGGTTCAATATTGTAGTAGCCTGACAGCATTATGCATTTAGTTATACATTAGGATGAAAGGAAGGCTCAAACATAAGTTCAGAGACCAATATTTGTGTTTTTATTTGATTCAATATGTTAGCTTTTTTTTTCGATGTTATGCATTATTGCTGTATTTGTTCTGTGTGCTTTTATAAGCTGATTTTATTTGTAAGTATGTTGAAATTTTTATAATGTGTTATGATGTATCCACCAGCCTTGGATCATTTCTGTCTTTAGCATTTTTGGCCAAGTATAAGCTTATCAATCTTGAAGCCATTTTGCACATTTTGACCGAACCAAGCCAAGGTGTAATCTGACAGCTTGCCCTCATAAATAAATTGATTTACACTATGGCCCTGTTTTTGGCAGAAATCAGCTTAAATTGATGCACATGAAATGGCTAATTGCGTCATGGGAGCAGAAGACGCACCCACGCAATCCCAGGACCAGACTGTTAATAAACATTGCAAATGGCCCCTGTGTCTCCTCTCTGGCCACTGGGAATAAATTTAACATATCCTTTTGGGTCCATCAGCTCTGAAGGAGTTCTGAATGGGTTAAAAATAGCAGAGTGGGTAAGGTAATGTGGGCTCTGGCGTGGGTTTGTATGAGCAGGAGCCTCTTTAAGCAGCAAATGTGTTTATATACAGTATAGTTGAAGAGGACTGTGTGTATGTGTGTGTGTGTGTGTGTGTGTGTGTGTGTGTGTGTGTGTGTGTGTGTGTGTGTGTGTGTGTGTGTGTGTGTGTGTGTGTGTGTGAAAAGAACAGAGGTAGTTAACATCTGAAACCCCTAAGTTGCTCGCAAAGCCAGTGCACTCCTCTGAGAAACTTTGTGACGCCACCGCTGTTTCCTGAATGGAAGCCAAGATTGAAAGCCCACCACTCCGGTCGCAAGACGCAATGTCACAAAAGGTGTGCATTGTTTGTACAAGGGGAAATGAAAGAGTCTCAACAGATCAAACAACAAAATGATAACAGAATCTGGCTTTTTCAACGCATGAGATCCAAGGACCACAGAAGTAAGAGATGTTGACACAGAGAAGCTAAAAAAAATAGACAATACTGAACAGTACTGGATACGTTAAAAAAAAAAGTGAGCACCATATTTGTATTTGCAGGCTACTTCCTGTATTAATGGAAAGTGTCAAACAAACAAATGTGCAGAGTGAGTGGATCAACACGTAGCCATGGTATTTGATGGGATAGGATAGACTTTTATTTATCCCACAGTGAGGATATCATTTTGTTGCACTGAAGGTTTCCACATACAATAACAGAAGTAAAACATAATTTAAAAAATAACAAATAAATACTACATTTTGTGCAGTTTTAGAGAACAGGGGTCACCAACCTTTTTGAAACCAAGAGCTACTTCTTGGGTATTGATTAATGCGAAGGGCTGCCAGTTTGATACACACTTAAAAAAATTGCCAGAAATAGCCAATTTAGTCAATTTACCATCAATAAATAAATCTATGTATATAGATTCACGTAAGTTTTTTTTGTAGAGAATAAATGATGAAAAAAACACTTAATTGAACAGTTTAAAAGAGGAGAAAACACGAAAAAAATAAAAATACAATTTTGAAACATAGTTTATCGTCAATTTCGACTCTTTAAAATTCAAAATTCAACCGAAAAAAATGAAGAGAAAAAATAGCTAATTCGAATCTTTTTGAAAAAAAAAAAAAAAAAAATAGAATTTATGGAACATCATTAGTAATTTTTCCTGAATAAGTTTAGTTTGTGAATTTTTATTACATTTTTTAGGTTAAAATCCAATCTGCACTTTGTTATAATATATAACAAATTGGACCAAGCTATATTTCTAACAAAGACAAATCATTATTTCTTCTAGATTTTCCAGAACAAAAATTTTAAAATAAATTTAAAAGACTTTGAAATAAGATTTACGTTTGATCCCACAGATTTTCTAGATTTGCCAGAATATTTTTTTTGAATTTTAATCATAATAAGTTTGAAGAAATATTTCACAAATATTCTTCGTCGAAAAAAAAGAACCTAAAATGAAGAATTTAATTAAAATGTATTTATTGTTCTTTAAAATAAATAAAAAATGCATTTACTTGAACATTGATTTAAATTGTCAGGAAAGAAGAGGAAGGAATTTAAAAGGTACAAAATTATATGTGTTTAAAAATCCTAAAATCATTTTTAAGGTTGTATTTTTTTCTCTAAAATTGTCTTTCTGAAAGTTCCAAGAAGCCAAGAAAAAAAAAGAATTTATTCAAACAAGTGAAGACCAAGTCTTTAAAATATTTTCTTGGACTTTCAAATTCTATTTGAATTTTGTCTCTCTTAGAATTAAAAATGTCGAGCAAAGCGAGACCAGTTTGCTAGTAAATAAATACAATTTTAAAAAATAGAGGCAGCTCACTGGTGCTATTTGAGCTATTTTTAGAACAGGCCAGCAGGCTACTCATCTGGTCCTTATGGGCTACCTGGTGCCCGCGGGCACCGCATTGGTGACCAATGGTATAGATAAATGAAACAAAAAACCCTAACATCCACATTGCACACCAAAAAAAAGATTACAGTAATCACATAAGTGCGTTGTAAATTTTAATGGGTTTTAATGGTAGTGCTCCTTCTTGCACTGTGGATGTAACAGTCTAATGCTGAAAGTGCTACTCAGGGCCTCTACAGTGCCGTGCATGGGGTGAAAGGGATTGGACATTATGGATGTCAACTTAGTCAGCATTCTTCTGTTGACTATCTCCTCAATGATGTCTAGTGGGCAGCCTAGGATGGAGTCAGCTATCATAATCAGTTTATTAAGTCTGTTCGTGTCTCTAAATGTGCTGCCCCCACCCGAGGAAACGACGGCAAAGAACACAGCAGAAGCCACTACAATGTCGAAAGAAGTGCGCAGCAGTGAACTGCCCACCCTAAAGGACCTCAGTCTCCTCAAGAGGTATAGGCAACTTTGACCCTTTGTGAACACATCGTTTAAATTTGTGAGTCCATTCCAGAGTCTTGCTAGGGTGAACACCAAGATATCTAAATGAGTCCACGATTTCTATATTTGATCCCTGGATATTAACAGGTGTGGGTGGTGGAGCTGACCACTGGAAGTCAATCGCAAGCTCTTTTGTTTTACTGGTGTTAATGTGCAGCTGATTACCAGCACACCAGTCAAGATAGCCTCAGGTAACTTCTCAGTATTCCTGATAGCTCTCCTCAGACACACCACCACTGCTAAATGCATGTGGCATGACTGTGCTAGGGGATGGTTGTTGTACCAGTACAAAAACAGCAAAGATGGGTTAAGCTTTAAATGAAAATACCATGTCAAAAATAGTTTTTAAATACGGTAAACTATTAAAGGAGTACGGAACTGAGTTCCGCATTGACTCACTGTTGCGTTAGAGTCCATTTTATCATCAAAAGAGTTACAGACCATTGTTAACTTAATGTAGTCTTTCTCAAAAAGTGGGGCGGGCCACCCCTGGGAGTAACATGCTTTTTTTTCCCATACCAGAATATGACGAAGCGTATGTAGAACTTGGCTTCATTGTGACCACGGTGGGAGGCAAAAAAAAAGGCCGGTGTGTTGTTTCTTTTAATGTTAATAAACTTACAATGTTACGCGAAGGTATGATTACAACAAGTTTATAGACAAATAATACTATTTATAGTCACGGTGGAGAGTAGGAGCAAAATATTTTTTTCGTCCTGGCGGGGCGTAACAGAAAATAATTTAGAAGCACTGCTTTAATGCATGGCAACTGGGCTAGATTCCAGACGGCAATCAAAAAGCCACAGCTCACATTACCTTCATTTTAACCTGTGGATAACTTACAACAGACCTGAAAGGGCTCCCCATTTGCTCCTCAAGTCACTCCCAATGATCGTCGATATTTATTTTACTACTCTATGAATAAATAAGTAAACAATTTATCCTACATACTGTATATGCCCAATGGCCTAATGACAGTCAAAAAATAAACAATAAACAAACAATGATTAGGTATTTTGGTGCTTTTTGAATCCTTATGTAACACACCGGTCACATGATCAGCACTTGTGTGAATGTGTCTGTGTGTGTGTGTGTGTGTGTGTGTGTGTGTGTGTGTGTATGTGTGTGTGTGTGTGTGTGTGTGTGTGTTTAAGTATGTGTGTGTAAATGCACTGTTTGTAATCAGTGATATGACGTGCTCCGTCACAACGCATACTTACATAGAAGTACAGTACGAACATTTACACTTGCACAACATGTCCGAAAAGTATTAGCCAGAAGCAGAGCTAGTTTAATTCTACCCCTTTTACATGTCTAAATGTGAGTGTGACCATACTCACTGCAAAGTCAACTAGGATAGACTCCAGTTACCTGAGACCCAAAACAGGACATGTGGTAAAGAAAATGGAAATACTAAGCCTGAGCTCCAAGGCCCCAAAAATACTGTGCATCAGATATCATATTATCTTACATCTTGAAAGAGTTCCATTAACGGCGTGGCGCAGTGGAAGAGTGGCCGTGTGCAACCCGAGGGTCCCTGGTTCAATCCCCACCGAGTACCAACATTGTCACGTTCGTTGTGTCCTGAGCAAGACACTTCACCTTTGCTCCTGATGGGTGCTGGTTAGCGCCTTGTATGGCAGCTCCCTCAATCAGTGTGTGAATGTGTGTGTGAATGGGTAAATGTGGAAGTAGTGTCAAAGCGCTTTGAGTACCTTGAAGGTAGAAAAGCGCTATACAAGTACAACCCATTTATTTATTTAATATTTGACCAAAAGTCTGTTACCTGTGTTTATAAGTAGGGTGCTTTGAACCAACTTCTATGTGCTGACTGCTGATTGACTGAGATCATAAAGTTGTTAGATGCATTTCCCTAATATTGTACAGTAGTCTGTACACAATTGTTGTTTTGTGTCAATTTTGCCATACTATCAGTAGGTGTCATAAAGCAGATTTCTTAACCATAGGGCTGGGGCCGAATGTTGGGCTGCGAGCGCCCTGCAGAGGAAAACTAATATATGTTTCCGTTAGTATGGGCCGCAGGCTGTACTCAGTTTTTATATACTTTTCCAACACTTGTGGCAGTAATGACTATCTCAAACAAATAGAAGAATTCTGGCGCTAAGATTATAGAGAAGCTTCTTAAGAGAAAAAATGATGACTAAAGTGGCAACGTTGTATTTCAATTTGCACTTTAATTGAATTAGAAGTTCATTTTGTAAATATTAGACGGAATGAGACATACTTTATTAAATATATTATATATATATATATGTATATATATATATATATATATATATATATATATATATATATATATATATATTAATTTCTAATTTAATTTTAATTTTTATTTTTCACAGCATAATTGTATTTACAGTTATTACCGTCAATAATTGGAGTGCCTTCTTATACAGAATAATTGGATAATATTTATGTTTCTAATCAGCCTGACCTAAGCCTAAGGTTTATGTGTTGAATGAATAATAATCTTTGTGATTAAAACAAGGCTTCATTTGACAAGGCTGTAAACTGTAAGTAGTTAAGATATATTTATTGAATATGATTTAAATCAAAAATAACTTTACTGATTCAGTGTTAGTATTGAAGTGGGCCCCCGGCCCCTTTATAGTAGAAAAGTTAGGCGAACAGGTCTGAGGTCAACAAGGTTAACAACTCCTGTCATAAAGAATGGTTGACTTACATGTATAATTTTGGGAGGGTAGAATAAACATAAACGCCTCCAGCTGCATCTTTGTCCAGATTAATATCATATCATCTAGTACTGTGGTTCTCAACCTTTTTTCAGTGATGTAGCCTCTGTGAACATCTTCAAGTACCCCCTAATCAGAGCAAAGCATTTTTGGTTGGAAAAAAAGGGATAAAGAAGTAAATTACTGCACTATGTCATCAGTTTCTGACAAATAGCCACCTGACCTCATGGCTCACAGCCATCGACAAATCGGGTCTCCCAGGAAAGTTTAAAGCCCGGATGTTCCAAAACGGAGTGTTGCCTAGAATAATCTGGCCTCTGTTAATCTACGAGGTACCAATGACGACGGTTGAGGTGCTAGAGAAGACCATCAGTCAGTTCCTAAGGAGATGGCTGGGGCTCCCTCGGTCCTTAAGCAGCATTGCTCTTTATGGCCATTCCACCAAGTTGCAGCTCCCTCTCAGGGGATTGTTGGAGGAATTCAAAGTCACCCGCTCCAGAGAGGTAATGATGTACAGGGACTCCGCAGATGTCAAGGTCGCTTCGGCAGGAATCATTGTTAAGACCGGGAGGAAGTGGCAGGCACAAGAAGCCGTAAGCAGAGCAGAGGCACGGCTGAGGCACAAAACCTTGCTGGGTACTGTGGCAAGGCGGAGGGCAGGCCTCGGCAGCTTTCCAAAACCACGCTTTGACCGGGCCTGTGGCAAGGAAAAGCGTCAACTGGTCCAAGAGGAGATCCATGCAGAGGTGGAGGAAGAACGTTGCTGTCGGATGGTCGGCATGTCCAAACAAGGGGCGCGGACGAGGTGGGAGCATGCAGAACCTCGAAAACTCACCTGGGCAGAGCTCTGGAGAGCTGAACCTCTACGCACAAAATTTCTCATCCAGTCTGTGTACGATGTCCTCCCATGCCCCGCCAACCTACACACCTGGGGTCTAGCAGACACTCCGGACTGCAAACTGTGCCAGAGGAGGGGCACTTTGGAGCACATCCTGAGTTGTTGCCCAAAGGCACTAGGGGAGGGGCGCTATCGCTGGCGCCACGACCCAGTTTTAAAAGCCCTGGCAGATTCTATCTGCGCAGCGATACATAACAGCAAGTACCAGGCCGCCCCGAAGCAGTCAATCACCTTCATCAGAGCAGGACAGAAGGCAAACCGCAAGCCCAACTTCTCAGGAGGGCTCCTCGCCACCGCCCGTGGCTGGCAGCTCCGTGTTGACTTGGGAAGGCAACTCAAGTTCCCGGCCAACATCGCTACCACGTCACTCCGCCCAGACATGGTGTTAACATCGGAGTCAACCAAGCAAGTGGTGCTACTGGAGCTGACTGTCCCCTGGGAGGAGCGGATTGACGAAGCAAATGAGCGAAAGAGGTCCAAATACGCTGAGCTCACTGCAGAGTGTCGGAGTAACGGCTGGAGAGCCTGCTGCGAACCAGTCGAAATTGGGTGCAGGGGTTTTGCTGGTCACTCACTACAGCGTGTGTTCAGAATCCTTGGCATTAGAGGACTGCAATCCAGAAAAGCCACCAAGAACATCCTTGAGGCCGCAGAAAAAGCCTCCCGGTGGCTGTGGATCCGTAGGGGGGATCCGTGGTGCGCTACTTGGACACAGGCCGGGGTCTGATCACCCCCTGCTGGGTCGCCTGGGCGAGGGTGTCTGATGATTAAAGACCCGAAACACCCTATGACCCCGGGTTTATCACTGATGACGTGTACAAGCATCACCGTGAGGTGTATTCAAGTTCTATAACAGTGCAAAATATTGCTCATTTGTAGTGGTTCTTTCTTGAACTATTTGGAAAAAAAGATATAAAAATAACAAAAAACTTGTTGAAAAATAAACAAGTGATTCAATTACAAATAAAGATTTCTACACATAGAAGTAATCATCAACTTAAAGTGCCCTCTTCGGGGGTTGTAATAGAGATCCATCTGTATTTTTAAAATTAATTATAAACATTTCTTCACCAAAAAAAAATCTTTAACATCAATATTCATGGAAGATGTCCACATAAAAATATAGCTGTCAACACTGAATATTGCATGGTTGCATTTCTTTTTACTGTTTATGAACTTAAATTTATATTTTGTTGAAGTATTATTCAATAGATATATTTATAAAGGATTTTTTAATTGTTGCTATTTTTATAATATTTTTTAAAAATATCTCACGTACCCCTCGGCATACCTTCAAGTACCCACAGGGGTACACGTACCCCCATTTGAGAACCACTGATCTAGTAGGTATATATACATATACATAAAGTAATTACAGTATATGCACACACACACACACACAAATATATATATATATATATATATATATATATATATATATATATATACATATATATATATATATATATATATATATATATATATATAAATGGGATCAGCATGTTTGGATATGCTCCTGCTAACAGTACTGTGCAAAAATATTGGGACACCATTAGCACTGCTGCTTTAGTGACATTTTGTACAACAGTCATTTTAACATAGTAAGTAGTCACAGAGATTATATATATATATATGTATATATATATATATATATATATATATATATATATATATATATATATATATATATATATATATATACATATATATATATATATACATATATATATATATATATATATATATATATATGTATATATATATATATATATATATATATATATATATATATATAATATACAGTACAAACCCTGTTTCCATATGAGTCGGGAAATTGTGTTAGATGTAAATATAAACGGAATACAATGATTTGCAAATCCTTTTCAACCCATATTCAGCTGACTGCACTACAAAGACAAGATATTTGATGTTCAAACTCATAAAGTTTTTTGTTTTTTTTCAAATATTAATTAACTTAGAATTTCATGGCTGCAACACGTGCCAAAGTAGTTGGGAAAGGGCATGTTCACCACTGTGTTACATCACCTTTTCTTTTAACAACACTCAATAAACGTTTGGGAACTGAGGAAACTAATTGTTGAAGGTTTGAAAGTGGAATTCTTTCCCATTCTTGTTTTATGTAGAGCTTCAGTCGTTCAACAGTCTGGGGTCTCCGCTGTCGTATTTTATGCTTCATAATGTGCCACACATTTTCGATGGGAGACAGGTCTGGACTGCAGGCAGCCAGGAAAGTACCCGCACTCTTTTTTTCCAAAGCCACGCTGTTGTAACACTTGTCTTGCTGAAATAAGCAGGGGCGTTCATACTAATGTGGCTTGGATGACAACATATGTTGCTCAAAAACCTGTATGGACCTTTCAGCATTAATGGTGCCTTCACAGATGCGTAAGTTACTAACACATCCCCATACCAGCACATATGCTGGCTTTTGAACATTGCGCCTATAACAATCCGAATGGTTATTTTCCTCTTTGTTCTGGAGGACACCACGTCCTCTGTTTCCAAATATAATTTGAAATGTGGACTCGTCAGACCACAGAACACAATTCCACTTTGCATCTGTCCATCTTAGGTGAGCTCGGGCCCAGCCAAGCCGGCGGCATTTCAGGCTACTGTTGATAAATGGGTTTGGCTTTGCATAGTAGTTTTAACTTGCACTTAGAGATGTAGCGACCAACTGTAGTTACTGACAGTAGTTTTATGAAGTGTTCCTGAGCCCATGTGGTGATATCCTTTACACACTGATGTCGGTTTTTGATGCAGTACTGCCTGAGGGATCAAAATTCCGTAATATCATCGCTTAGGTGCAGTGATTTCTCCAGATTCCCTGAACTTTTTGATGATTTTACGGACTGTGGATGGTAAAATCCCTAAATTCCTTGCAATAGCTCGTTGAGAAAACTGTTCAACAATTTGCTTACAAAGTCGTGACCTTCACCCCATCCTTGTTTGTGAATTACTTAGCATTTCATGGATGCTGCTTTTTATACCCAATCATGGCACCCACCTGTTCCCAATTAGCCTGCACACCTGTAGGATGTTCCGTATAAGTTTTTGATGAGCATTCCTCAACTTTATCAGTATTTATTGCCACCTTCCCCAACTTCTTTGTCACGTGTTGCTGGCATCAAATTCTAAAGTTAAGGATTATTTGCAAAAAAAAAAAGTTTATCAGTTTGAACATCAAATATGTTGTCAACCCCTATTCAACTGAATAGGGGTTGAAAATTATTTGCAAATCATTGTATTTTGTTTATACTTACATCTAACACAATTTCCCAACTCATATGGAAACGGGGTTTGTGTAGGTATATATTTATATATATATATATATATATATATATATATATATATATATATATATATTAGGGGTGGGCAAATTCCACTTTGCATCTGTCCATTAATGAGTTAACTCATTAATTATGAGTTAACTCATCAATCTAGGGACGGCGTGGCAAAGTGGGAGAGTGGCCGTGCGCAACCCGAGGGTCCCTGGTTCAATTCCCACCTAGTACCAACCTCGTCACGTCCGTTGTGTCCTGAGCAAGACACTTCACCCTTGCTCCTGATGGGTGCTGGTTGGCGCCTTGCATGGCAGCTCCCTCCATCAGTGTGTGAATGTGTGTGTGAATGGGTAAAATGTGGAAGTAGTGTCAAAGCGCTTTGAGTACCTTGAAGGTACAAAAGCGCTATACAAGTACAACCCATTTATTAACGCCGACAATTATTTTATCGCACATTTGCGTATGTTGTTTACATGCTTTTATTTTGTTAACGCCTTTTCTTAACAAGATGGCGTCGCCCGGCGTCGAGGGGCTCTTGGTAAAGATGGAACATTTGGCAAAAATACCGGACAATTCTGCAAATTTCATGGCTGGCTTACAGCGTGGTCACTCCGGGGTCACTTACGACCGCCAGACAATTCTGGATGTGAATAGATCGGGCCGTTTTGGACTGAATGACGCGTGCTTGCTAGATCGGCTAGCTAGCATGGGAATACTTCGCCGGCTACATCCAGCGGCCTGTGAAGCAACGGAGTATATGTGTTGTCTGTCTATTTATAAATAATGCAGACGAGGCGTATTGGCTGAGTTCTAAACGTTTGCTTTCAGAGCGTGCATATCACAACATACAAGATGCCGTCATGGCGACACAACCTATACCGGGCTACCGCGCATGCTCGTCACTCCTGTTGCATTCTGGGTAGGGTAGTTCTTTTATTCCCTGGCTCATAACGTCACAATATAGTACCATGTATATGATGTGTTCAGTTTATCAAAGCACCAAACAAACAATCGGAAAATTCCCATCATATCAATTCCTAGATATGGTCATAATTATCTTAAGTGCACTACGCAGAATAAAGACAACATTATTAATACTGCTACTATGGATAATTTGATCAAAAATTCCCTAAAACAGCCCACTACCTATAATATAGGTTTTTTAAACATAAGATCCCTGATAAAAAAAAATGTTTCTGCTGTTACCTCAGAAATTGCCAGTTCAGATTTTATGATCGTGGCTCAGAGATTTGTATGTAGATTATATTTATTTTCCATAACAAACAGGATAATTTAAATACCCTGGTAGTGGTAGTAATAATCTTAAATGTTTGTATTTACATTTTTTGAGTTGATTTTCATAAAATATGCTATTTAACTGCTACTGTTTAACAAGGACTGATTTAAATTGTGTTTGCACAACAAATGTTTTGGCGCTTTTGTTCATGTGGGAGAATATTCCAATAAAGGTGCACTACACACTACTTTTGAATTCATTATTGGGCTTTGCGTATACAATGCAGTTAATCGCGGTTAATCAGAGAAATAGTGCGATTAACTTCGATTAAAAATTTTAATCGTTGCCCAGCCCTAATATATATATATATATATGGTTCGGACACTTGGTCAGGATGCCACCCGAACGCCTCCCTAGGGAGGTGTTTTGGGCACGTCCGACCGGTAGGAGGCCACGGGGAAGACCCAGAACACGTTGGGAAGACAATGTCTCCCGGCTGGCTTGGGAACGCCTCGGGATCCCCCGGGAAAAGCTGGATGAAGTGGCTGGGGAGAGGGAAGTCTTGGCTTCCCTGCTTAGACTGCTGCCCCCGCGACCCGACCCCGGATTTTTGCAGCTCATGCGCAGTCCGCATTTCCCACTTCTACAGGAGCACTCAGTGGCTCCACTGTGAGCGCTTCTGGACACGACCCCACACACGTTGTGCAGACTGCGCCCACACGGCGCCGCAGCCGGCGGCAATCTTCAATCAGCACAGCTGGTAGGGATTATGGACAACAGGATAAAGAGCCTCGCCGCTGACTAATAAAGTCGCCCTGTTCGCATCTCGTGTCTCTGTTAACTTCCTTTTCTCCCTGGACCCGGATTGCCCTCCTGATATTGACACTCTGCTTGGACCTTGGACGCTCTCTCCTGCATCACGACCCCCTTTTGGACATCGGACTTCCCTGCCTCTTTTCTCTGGATTTGGACGCTCTCATTCAACACACTTGGCAACACTCCTTAAGGTATCTACATATGTTAATCCCACCACATAGCTCACATTCAAACACATAGTAATTGACACACCCTTTGTATTCATCAATGTATCAATAAATATATATTGAGTTGTACTTCAGCTGTTGTGCCATTTCCTTCCACCCGTCTATAGACTTAACAGTACATTCCGACCAAGTATGCAACCAGACGGCGCAAAAGGGCTCCACCCGGCACTTTGGTTTGATCTTCCCCTCTTAAAGACCTATCTACAATTGAGTCTGTCCTTCGACAACACCAGGCACGATTTACCACCTTGGAGGACAAACTTGATGTCGCATTTGCTAATCTGCTTTCTAGAATAGACAAGCTGAGTCCCGCTCAGGGAACACCCCCCACATCCAGTTTAAGAACTTCCGAGACACTTGCCACCGAAGGACCGTCCTCCCAGCGCGAACCCAAAATAGCCAATCCTAAAATTTTTGAGGGGGATTTTGAACTTTGTCGTGGCTTCCTGACTCAATGTGAGTTTATTTTCCTACACCAGTCCTCTCGCTACGCTAACGATGGGGCCAAAATAGCCTTTTTGTTCTCCCTATTTTTGGGAACTGCTGTAAAGTGGGCCACATCTGCCCTTAACAAAACTTTGCTCCTCAACTCTAATTATGCAGCATTTTGTAAAGAATTTTTGGCTGTTTTTTACCATCCTGTGGATGGAAGAGATGTTGCCTCGAGGCTTCATTCCCTCAGACAGGGCCCCCGATCTGTGGCTAACTACACCCTGGAGTTCCGCACTTTGGCAGCCGAGATTTGTTCGGATGACAAAGCTCTTCTGAGTGCCTACAGGAGAGGGCTAAATGAGACTATCAAGGATGGATTGATGCGAGATCGGCCGTCGTTTTGTCATTAACTTATTGAACTAGCCCACTTGTTCGATCGGAACGAAAAGCAAAAAGGGAGACCTAATTCGGCAGCACAGCTATGGCATGACCTCCTCGTTCTACCAACCGGATCTTCCCGAGACAAACAGGCACAGTTAATCCGAGTCCTAGTCCTTCCCTAGAACCCATGCAGATCGGTAGATCTCAATTTACATTTGAAGAACGTAAACGGCGGTTTCAACGACATCTATGTCTATACTGTGGTATGGCAGACCATCATATTGGTAACTGTCCCATTCGGCCAAACGATTGGGCTCAACAGTCAAGGGGATCCTGGTGAGCCATACCACAACCCCCACACCTTTTTCCAGGTATTATTTTCCATGCTACCTTGACTTGGGAGGATAGGACACTATCGGTGGAGGCCTCTGTGGACTCCGGGGCCGACGAGAGCTTCCTCGACTTAAGGTATGCCAATTAAATTGGTATTCCGTTAATTTCATTAGAAACTTTTCTTCCTGCCCAGGCCTTAGATGGTCATCCTTTAGGGCCAATTAGACATTGCACTAAGCCTTTATTTCTCAAACTTTCTGGTAACCACACATGGACCATCAGCTCCTGGGTTCTGGATGCTCCGCTAGCGCCCCTTGTCCTCGGCCGGGGAGGGGGGCACTGTTGCAAGAAGATGCGCAGTCTGCATTTCCCTCTTCTGCAGGAGCACTCAGCGGCTCCAGTGAGAGCGCTTCTGGACACGCTGCGCAGATCGCGACCACACGCCGCCACAGCTGGCGGCAATCTTCAATCAGCACAGCTAACAAGGATTACGGACAACAGGATAAAGAGCCTCGCTGCTGACTAATCGACGTCGAAACGTCGCCCTGTTCGCATCTTGTGTCTCTGTGTTAACTTCCTTTTCCCCCTGGACCCGGATTGCCCTCCTGATATTGACACTCTGCTTGGACCTTGGACGCTCTCTCCTGCATCACGACTCCCTTTTGGACCTCGGACTTCCCTGCCTTTTTCCTCTGGATTTGGACGCTCTCATTCAACACACTTGACAACACCCCTTAAGGTATCTACATATATTAATCCCAGCACATAGCTCACATTCCCAAACACATAATAGCATACACACCCTATGTATTCATCAATCTGTCAATAAATATGTATAGAGTTTTTCTTCAGATGTTGTGCCATCTTCTTCCACCCATCTACAGACTTAACACGGATAGGCGGAAGAAGATAAATGGATGGATGGATATGCTGTACACACACAGCATACCTTGGCCGCATCATCGAGGGGCGGTACATTCCCCTGTACCTGTTCAATCAGCCTGAAGTGCCACCAGGTGGGTCCCAGCTACAAACCCTTCTTAACTCTTGCTCATTCAGGTATGGCTCTCCTCTGTGTCAAGGCAGGTGCTTCAGGCGGTAAGTTGAGACATCCACTATTTCACCACTAAAGACATTACTAGTGAAATGTTTGACTTATGTTGTGTTTCTATTGTTTTATAGGCAAATACCTACGACATATATAGATAGAGGTGTGCTGTGTGAAGGATTGAGAGCCCAGGATGGGAGATATTTAAGTTTGTTAATGGACACTTTACTTTGATACTTCCACATCTTGCCCTTCCTACAAAGACTTGTACAACAAATGCCCTTTTCGGCTTTCTGCAAACCCAATCCTGTGTCTTGGTGAGAATCAGGGGCCACATATGGTGGAGAATGCAGGTATTCTGATTCATGCCAACCTCCCACAATGTCACACGCAGAAAAACTTAGTGCTTTGTTAAAAAGCCAAGAGGAACTTCAAAGTGCGATGCAAGAGCTAGTAAAAAAGATTGCTAAAGATGTGGCTAGTACACAGGCACCCGCTGCGGTCCTAACTAAACTATCTGGTGAAGATGATGTGGAAGCCTATTTTGATTTATTCGAGCACACTGCGGCCCGGGAAAAATGGCCTGTAGCTGATTGGGGATCCATTCTAGCACCTTTCCTCAGTGGAGAAGCCCAGCGAGTGTATAGCGACCTGGCATTGATGGATGCTTGAGATTCAAGAAACTAAAGAAAGCCATTCTCGACAGCCAAGGGTGCAGTCTGCCTGCCAGTGCCCAACGATAACACAACTGGACCTTCCAGCTCACACATCCACCGCGACCACAGGTAGCAGCACTGCTCCGCCTAACACACCGTTGGCTAATGAGCGAAGGAAACCCTCTCTCCGTAGACCGACTGGTTGTACACCGCTGTATCCGAGCTTTTCCGCCTGATGCACGAAAGTATGCTGCACAAGTAAGTCCACCAACTGTGGAGCAGTTGGTGGCCTTATTAGAGAACCACCAAGTTAGCATGGAATTGCTGAGAGCCACCCGTATGGAAACGGCCAGAGCTGCCAGGGAAGAGAGACTAGGCCGCGACCGCCGAAGAGCGCCACCACCAGCTCCGTCCCCACCTCGATCTCAGGGCGCTTCCCCTGAGAGACCCACTTGGCCGCCACAACGGAAATGTTATGTGTGTGGACACCAGAACCACATGTCTTGGGCGCGTCCGGAACGCGACCGCGATGCCTCCATGGCCACATCCCCCAGCTCAGATGCAGGCAAACCCTGCCTCCACACGGGGAGTGGACGACAAGATGCGAGCCTTCCAGTAAAGATTGGGGGGACAGATGCACATGCATTGCTGGACAGTGGGAGTGCTGTGACCCTGATACACGCTAACCTGGCCGGACCCCTCAGCGAGGACACCGTTCCAGTGACGTGTGTACATGGAGATGTCCGCCAGTATCCGGTGAGTCATATACACGTTCAGACACCCCGAGGTGATGCACTGGTAGCAGCTGGAGTAGTACCATACCTGCCTGTTCCACTACTCATCGGGTCCAACTTTGTACTATTTGGCTACATCCCAGGTGCCATTCCACAGCCGCGTCACCGCCGCAACAATGTACTCAAAGGTATGAGACCGCTTGCAGCCTGCTCCTCGTTTAAGCCCTCGTCAGAGGCCCCACGGAGCGACAGCTCGGCAGAAAGGAGCGACGGGAGAGCAGGAACGAGGAGAAGGCAGAAGAGGAAGGGGACCCCTTTGTGGAGTTCCCCGTACCAGAAGAGAGCATCAACCTAAAAACAGGCGAATTTGCCACTGCCCAATGGAATGACCAGAACCTCTGCTGGGCCCGACAGCAAGTCGTGGAAATTGACGGACAGAAATGTGAAGGGGTAAGTGCACTTGATTCACCATATTTTCTGATTAAAAATGGCGTTCTGTATAGAGGGGTGCTAACTAAGGGCGGGGACATAATTGAGCAACTGCTGGTGCCTAAGTCTCATATCTCCCGAGTGCTTTATCTTGCCCATACTCACCAGCTGGGAGCTCACCTAGGTGTACAAAAGACTTATGACCGCATAATAACCCGCTTCTATTGGCCCGATGTGAAAGGAGCCATAGAAGACTTTTCCAAGAGCTGTCTCCAATTCCAAAAGAATGCACCTAGACCCACGTATCGAAACCCCCTGGTCCCGCTCCCCATCATCGGCACCCCATTTTCACGTCCGGCAATGAACATTGTTGGACCACTCACAAAGTCAGCCAGACGACATCGCTACATACTGGTAATACTAGACTATGCCACCCGATATCCTGAGGCTGTACCATTGAGCACAGCCTCAGCCAAAGCTATCGCACACAAACTGTTTATGATGTTTAGCAGAGTGGGAATAGCAGATAACATTTTAACGGACCAGGGCACATTTTTCATGTCACAAGTGCTAACCATGCTGTACAAATGGTTAAATGTAAAACGCATACAAACCTTTGTATATCATCCTCAGACAGATGGCCTGGTGGAGCGTTTCAACTTTACATTTAAAAGGATGCTAAAACAAAACAGCCGACGAAGACGGGAAAGACTGGGATCACCTCATTCCATATGTCCTCTTTGCCATCAGAGAGGTGCCCCAGGCGTCCACTGGCTTCTCCCCCTTTGAGCTCGTTTATGGCCGACGTCCCCGAGGCCTGCTTGACATTGCAAAAGAAACTTGGGAGAACCAACCCTCGCCACACCGCAGTGTGATCGACCATGTCGCCGAACTACAATCCCGGGCTCGCAAAATCTGGCCCATGGTAAGAGAACACATGGAAAAAGCCCAAAGAGAACAGGCAAGGATGTATAACAGAGGTACCACACTCTGAGAGTTCCAGGTTGGGGAAAAAGTGCTGGTATTAGTCCCCTCCAGCGAATGCAAGTTCCTGGCCAGATGGCAGGGACCCTATTAGGTAATGGAGAGAATGGGGCCCGTCAACGACAAGGTAAACCAGCCAGGCCGGCGGAAAGGTCACCAAGTTTACCACGTTAACATTTTGAAAAATGGCACGTGGCCGAGCCGCTGCCATCTGCTGGTTTTATAACATCACACTCTTCCCAGACCACTCCCCCGGTACCTATAGGAGAGGACCTCTCCCCATCCCAAAAGCAGGAGGTGAAGGAACTCCTGGAGCGGAACCAGGACCGCCTCTCGGACCTGCCAGGAAGGACCTCGATGATCAAACATGACATTGAGACCAAACCAGGAAAGGTGATACGACAAAGGCCCTATTGAATCCCAGAAGCCAGGCGAGCAGCTATAAAAGAGGAGGTAAAAAAAATGTTGGACCTTGGAGTAATAGAGGAATCCCATAGTCCATGGTCAAACCCAATTGTCATTGTTCCTAAACCAGACGGGTCCATAATATTGTGTAATGATTTTCGTAAATTAAAGGCGATATCGCTGTGTGACGCTTATCCCATGCCCAGAGTAGATGAGCTGATAGAGCGGCTCGGCCCCGCCCGGTTCGTCAGCACCCTGGAGCTGACCAAAGGCTACTGGCAGGTGCCATTGACGGAAAGGGCGAAACCTAAAACGGCCTTCTCCACACCAGAGGGGCTATTCCAATATACCGTCTTGCCGTTAGGGATCCATGGGGCTCCGGCAACATTCCAAAGGATGATGGACAGAATTCTATGGCCTCACCAAGACTACGCAGCAGCCTACTTGGACGATATTGTGATCCATAGCACCAGCTGGTCTGTCCATCTCCAGCATCTCGACGCGGTCCTAGGAGCCCTTAGACGTGCAGGACTGACTGTCATCGCAAAGAAATGCCTAGTGGGTCTGACGGAGACGAATTATCTAGGCTAAGCGATAGGAAGAGGCTTCGTGAAACCCCAGGCCCGCAAAGTGGAGCGCATCAGGGAATGGCCCCGCCACTTGACAAAAAATCAAGTAAAATCATGCATTAGCCTGGTGTCATATTATCAAAAGTTTATTAAACATTTATCTACAATTGCAACACCACTTTATGAACTGACAAGGAACAAACTGCCCCATCATATCACCTGGACAGCTGAGGCCGAGACGGCCTTCCAGATGTTGAAGAAAGCTCTGTGTGAAGAACCTGTGTTGAAAGCCCCAGACTTCAGCCAGCCGTTCATCCTCCACCCTGACGCCTCAGGCACGGGCATTAGAGCCGTGCTCGCCCAACTCGTGGACGGAGAAGAGCACCCACTTTTTTATTTTAGTAAGAAGCTCCAGAACCATGAGCGAAATTATGCCACAGTGGAAAAGGAGTGCTTGGCAGTAAAGTGGGCCATACACCACCTCCGCTACTTCCTATGGGGTAGGACCTTCACCTTGGTGACAGACCACGCCCCCTTGAAGTGGATGTCCACAAATAAGAACCAAAACGACCGCGTCAAACGCTGGTTCCTAGAGCGACAAAATTACAATTTCAGCGTGGAATATCGGCCTGGGAAGGCGATCCCACATGCAGACACCATGTCTCGCTCTATGAAGAGGACAAATAAGCTCCCAGACCGATCGGCAAGCTTAGGGGGGGGATATATGGTGTCTCACTCAAGCACCGCCTGACAGGTAAGCACCTCACATGGGAGGAGCCAGGGAATGGAGGCAGAGTGGAACACGGAAGACAACGCCCCAGCCTTGGCCGCATCATCGAGGGGCGGTACATTCCCCTGTACCTGTTCAATCAGCCTGAAGTGCCACCAGCTGTGCGGCCAGGTGGGGCCCAGCTACAAACCCTTCTTAACTCTGCCTCATTCAGGTCTGGCTCTCCTCTGTGTCAAGGCAGGTGCATCAGGCGATAAATTGAGACATCCACTTATTCACCACTAAGGAGATTACTAGTGAAATGTTTGACTTATGTTGTGTTTCTATTGTTCTATAGGCAAATACCTACGGCATATATAGAGGTGTGCTGTGTGAAGGATTGAGAGCCCCGGATGGGAGATATTTAAGATTGTTAAAGGACACTTTAATTTTGATACTTCCACACCTTGCCCTTCCTACAAAGACTTGTACAATAAATGCCCTTTTTGGCTTTCTGCAAACCCAATCCTGTGTCTTGGTGAGAATCAGGTGCCACATTATAAATATATATATATATATATATATATATAATCTGTGCGACTACTTACCATGTCAAAATGACTGGTGCAGAAAATGTCATTAAAGCAGCAATACTAATGGTGTCCCAATAGTTTAGTTTAGTTTAAACAGTAAGCAGGACCATATCCAACAAACATGCTGATCTCATTTTACGCAGGCCAGCTAGTGTCAGCGCAGATTTTGAGCAAAGTATAATGGGATGAATTACCCATTGCTCTTGACAACCAAATAGGAGCAGCACATGGCTGAAAATGCCATTTGTCTAAATCGACAATCGATAAAGGCTTTCCGTCGAGATGCTGAAGGATATAGAGCGGTGAGTTTATCCAGAAGATCACTGGAGGACATTAGGAGACGATGCATGGTCAGGGTGATGTTCAATAAGTGGCTGCGCTCGCGTACACAACCGTCCGAATCTGGAGGAAAGAAAATAAAGTGATGCTGTGCTTAAAACCAGAGTTACTGTATGCCATCAGAATACAACCGACAACTGTGAAGTGACTCATGTTTTACTGTGGTAGAAACTGTATGATTCATCACATCTGGGTTTAAGAGGTATTATGAGTAGTTCTGCTGCACAAGCGCATAGTAATTTACATGCAGCAGAGGCACACAATAGCAATCCATAATCTATGTTAAATCATACCATCAACATGCATTACAAAGCGCAGGCGGACAATTGGTTTCCAACTATACTGTACATCATGCTTTTGTGTAAAGCATCCTCCGCTAAATAGTTAGCTTTAATAACAACTACATAAAATGTATTGTAAAAAGACAAAATATTTAATATGAGAGTAACTCAAAAGTCATACTATTTCATTGGTAGAGTAGCACTTAGCAAATAGTGGACAAAATGTACAACCTATTTGTGAGTTACTTAAAATTCAAACAAATAATCTAAATGTCGAACAACCGCTTTCACAACATGAACAAGAACAGGATGAGGCAAGACTATAATCAGCTGATCTCCCTCGATGCCTCCCCTCACAATCACAAATACAAACACAGTGCTCTTTGTGTTTTCTTTGGCTTTTTTGCATGTGGTTATCTTTTTCCAACGGTGTCCCTGATAAGTCAAAGAGGAAAAGGGTAATGCCGATACAACTAACAGAGTCGAAAGCATTATCCTCAAAGTTGTGGTACATTTTGTAATTTGTTTTTGTTCTCACTTGTTTTTGATTGATTGATTGATTGATTGATTGATTGATTGATTGATTGATTGATTGATTGATTGATTGATTTATTGATTGGTTGAAACTTTTATTAGTTGATTGCACACTTCAGTACATATTATGTACAATTGACCACTAAATGGTAACACCCGAATAGGTTTTTCAACTTGTTCATGGTACAAATATATACTATCATCATAATACAGTCATTACACAAGTTAATCATCAGAGTATATACAATGAATTATATTTACATTAAATACAATCCGGGGGGTGGGATGAGGAGGGTTTGGTTGATATCAGCACTTCAGTCATCAACAATTGCATCATCAGAGAAATGGACATTGAAACAGTGTAGGTCTGACTTAGTAGGATACGTACAGGGAGCAGAGAACATAGTGAGTTCAGATAGCATAAGAACAAGTATACACATTAGAAATACATTTGATTATTTACATTTGGTTATTTACAATCCAAGGAGATGGGATGTGGATGGGGGAGGGTGTTAGTAAAGGGTTGAAGTTGCCTGGAGGTGTTGTTTTAGTGCGGTTTTGAAGGAGGATAGAGATGCACTTACTTTTACACCTGTTGGGAGTGCATTCCACATTGATGTGGCATAGAAGAAGAATGAGTTAAGACCTTGTTCCATTTCACAAGGCAAATACGGTACATATGCTCACATACCAACCAAATACACTAAATTTTTAATCAGATTAATCACAGGGGTTGCTGTTCAGGGTGGCAGGTGGGATTGGCTCCAATTCATCAGGATAAATGGTAGAAAATTAACAAATAGGCCAACATACAGCACATGGGGATCCCTACCCTATAGGGATTGAAAGTGTGACGTGGAAACGCAATGCATCATGGGTCTTACTGCATCAAAAATAGCATCTTTACAATGGGTTGAATGCAGGATTCTGCCCTAAAGTTGTAGTTTTGTTCTTTAACAAGTTCCAAATGTGGAGTAGGAGTATGTTTTTGTAGGCTCAGATAAAATTACATTAATCAAAAACAACTACACAATGTTGTGTGGAGGTAATCGTACAACCACTGGAGAACGTTTGAGTTGTTTTGTTCTCTCAACATTTAAGGAACGGTATGCCTTGTTACGTTTCTGCGTAACTAAAAGGGAACATTCTCCCAAAGTCAGTTATATGTTTAACCAACCAGGGAAGAACCCATATCTAATGTTCTTTTTTAAAGTTATGTGTTAGCTGGGTCGGATGTGCTCATAGCTCATATAAATTGTTTGATTTTTTTCTAAGTCGCGAGCCTTTGCAATAGGGTACAGTTTGTATCTATACGATCCCTTGGTTTTTTGTTTTGTACGATCCATTTTATTCCAGTTTGTTGCTCACATTCAAATTGTAAACAAAACTTTTGTCCAACAAGTATGTCTACCAAGCCATACCATTGCAACGCAAAATCAAGTGGCCTTTCGAGCCCTGTAGAAACTTACTCAGCTGTGCCAATGACATCATTTTAACTTGATGAAAAACCACTGGTGTACACATCAATATATGACGTCGTAGTGTACATAGACTTTGTCGACTGAGTAGACTCCTGATGTTTGCGTGTCTCCACAACAATTTCTGTTCCTCTTTTTCTTTTCTACATACATAATCACTTCCTCTCTTTGTGACCTAACTACCTCACTTGAGACAGAGATCAAAACATCTTGAAAATAAAAATAATGACACACAATAAAACAAAACCAGTGCAGACCTATAATTTCAGAGCATGAACACCTTTTCTTGACCATGTATCTCCTGAAAGAAAAACACTGCAGCATGCCTTAAATGAGGTGTTTGCATGAAGAAGAGGAAGCGAGCTAGACTGCAGACAACACAACAAAATGTAAAGTGTTATGGATATTTCAACATTGAGCACTTCATTCAGAGTTAAGTCTAGTTCCCCTTAGAGGTTCAGGGACATCAGGTGAATGGACACACTTTGAAAGCGTTATCACCTCGGTAAGACTTCGGTCACCAAGGCAACACATTTTCCAATCCTTGTTATCTGTAAGCAGCCAGCCTCTCCAGCTGTACTCTTGCCCTCATATCCTGCTTGGGCAGTGTTTCCGTTGGTGCCAGTCAACCGTTACCTGCTAAAGCCTATCAATACCAGTGACCTCACCAGTCACACCACAATATGTTGACTGGTCAACACAGCAAACCATAATTCAGTGCCACTAAAGCACATTTATTTAATGTTTCACTTACTGTTACGTCTGCAGCAGAGTGAGACACAGGAAGTTATGCCTCCCTGTCAGATAAACAATTCCTCCCTCCTTGTATTCACAATGTTTCCAGCCACTAAACTGCCAGTGCAGGATACATATTAGATAGAAAGTCCCTTTGGATTATCTTTTGAAGCCTGGAAAATGATGAGTTACGCCCACAAAAGGTAGAACTGTATACGATACTGTGTGTGTGCTGTTCAACACCTGCTGTTTACGTTATCTTAGACATTGTTAAGAGGCTCTAAATCTGTGTGTTTTTTTCCCTTTTTTTGACAGTATTAGCTCCTTTTGTTTTAGCAATGGGTGAGGGGTCTTCCTTTAAACCAGGGGTGCCTATTACGTCGATCGCGAGCTACCAGTCGACCGCGGGGGGTGTGTCAGTCGATCTCCAGCCAGGCTTTTAAAAAAAATAGACCTAAAAATTAGTGATCATCAATCTTCACCAAGACGTCACTTAAATGACATTCACGGTACCGGAAGGTCTTGTGAGATGACGCTGGCTGCTGCAAGATCATTATTATGAAAATATGACCGAGAGGAAGGCGAGAAACACTTTTTATTTCAACAGACTCTCGCGCCGTACCTTCCGTCAAAACTCTAAAGGCCGACTGCACATTTCCTATCTTCACAATAAAAGCCCTGCTTCATGCTGCCTGCGCTAACTAAATACAGAGTCTCGGAAAACTGGCGTGCACAAGCGATCCCTCAGAAAGCTGGCGTGCACATCACTTGTGCACGCCAGCTTTCCGAGACTCTTATTTTGTTTGCGCAGGCACCATGAAGCAGGGCTTTTATTGTGAAGATAGGAAATGTGCAGTCGGCCTTTAGAGTTTTGACGGAAGTGATGGCGCGAAAGTCTGTTGAAATAAAAAGTGTTTCTCGCCTTCCTCCCTGTCATTTTTTCATAATAAAGAACTGGCAGCAGCCAGAGTCATCTCACAAGACCCTCGGGTGCCGTGAATGTCAATCAAGCAAGCTACGGAATTTGCCGCCAATGTTTTTCTTGTAAAGTGTATGGAAGCTGGATGAATTAGATGCCAAAAACCAACCACTTTCATGTGGTATTGTACAGAAAGGACAACTTTTTTTCTCCTCCATTTGAAAATGTGGGCATTATCATCATTACTGTCTGATTCCAATCAATGCAAGTCATCAGAATCAGGTAATACACCAACTTATATTCTTGTCTTTGTGAAAGAAAGACATCTATATGTGTTACACATCCTTGTATTATCATTAAACACATTTAACTTGTTTACAAAAATGTCTCTTTCATAAATAAATAAATATAAATGATATATACAAATGAGGTAGATCCCCTCGAGTTGGTCAATTGAAAAGTAGCTCGCCTGCAGAAAAAGTGTGGGCACCCCTGCTTTAAACACTTACAAATAGGACTCATTGTTTGCATCGAGACGTAAAGGCAAGCAGGTATCGCTAAAGTTTTGACACATAGAAATTAACAATGTATTCAATTGGAATGTTAACAAATAACATGTTTTATATTATTTTCAGCATTTGTGATGCAAAAGTTGATGCAATTTGTAAGGTTCACTTAAACGCCATCCAATGACCACATTTTCTCTGTGTGCAGACTTTAGAGATATCTAAACTGATGCTCACTGCAAGAAGTAAACTCAAAGCAAGATTACATAATGGAAATGAATGGGCACCTTGTCCTCTTAAAGGGGTCCTATTATGCAAAAAAGACTAATTTTCTTACCTGTTAGTACCCGTTTTTGAATATTTAGAATAATAAATTCCGAAAATTTGAAATCAAACAATGGATGCTTGGTAAGGATATTTATAAAACAATCTTGCCTTATTTTAAACTTGCTCCAAAAATGCCATTTGGGATTTAAGACTTTAGTGATGTGTTAATGCTGTAGTTATGTCAGCAAATAGCTCCATAACTAGTAGAGGGTTACCTGAAGAGCTTTGAAAAAGTTCCTAATTTTTATTCAGTTGTAGTCCAAAGTTGTAGTCAATAAGTTCCTTACTTTTTGCTATCATATTGTTGTGTGGCAGAATCACTCATGCATGCACATTCATGCTAAAATACTCCGC
Organism: Nerophis ophidion; assembly: GCF_033978795.1. Taxonomy (NCBI): domain Eukaryota; kingdom Metazoa; phylum Chordata; class Actinopteri; order Syngnathiformes; family Syngnathidae; genus Nerophis; species Nerophis ophidion. The sequence goes on from NC_084613.1 coordinate 220,561, forward strand.
TGTTGCCATTTCTAATTCAAAGTAGTTCAATTTGATATCTGATTGTAGACTCGATATAGAAGATTTAAAAACTACAACATGGCTGACGGGGTGAAGACGCAGTCAAAGGGGGCTTAGGCTGGAGGAGGACTTTGGCACACTATTCAGACCACCCGCAAAATCCTGAAGAGACGGTCAGAAAGGAGCTTTAAGGTTGTATGTAAAACATAATCTGTGTAAAAAATTGGACCAAAGAACCACCATTACATGTTATGTAGACCACAAGGAAGTGTTTTAAATGAAGGAAAAATATAATAATATGACCCCTTTAAAAGACAAACGGCCCAGGGGTGTGCTTCCCCTGGGAGACTGGTAAATTCCCGATTCTTTCCGTGAGCTTGCAGAACTTTTCTCATGCAGTGTAGTGGCGTTTGAGTGTTTTTTTTCATTTGTTCACGAAATTGCAGCATTTCTAATCTTCAGCATTTTTTTTCTTGTGGTATGATGTTGGGCTGAGATTATTATTGTCCATCCATCCATCCATTTCCTACCGCTTGTCCCGTTCGGGGTCGCGGGGGTGTTGGAGCCTATCTCAAGGCGGTGTACACCCTGGATAAGTCACCACCTCATCGCAGGATTATTTTTGTATTATCCATCCATCCATTTTCTACCGCTTATTCCCTTTGGGACCGCGGGGGGCGCTGGTGCCTATCTCAGCTACAATCGGGCGGAAGGCGGTGTACACCCTGGACAAGTGGCCACATCATCGCAGGGCTATTATTGTATTATTGTTATTTTATTAATAGGGTAATCTATGGATTATAGTGTTTGATTAATCGAGTAATCGATTAAAACACATTATAAATCTTCAATATGTATTCTATGGAAAACAGCTGAAATAATACAAGGATTTTTCTGCTTGCCATACCCTTCAGTAATTTTTTGTCCCCTAATAATTGCACATTATCAACATTGAAAATTTGCACTTTCAACATGTGTGCATTCAAAAAAGGCCCTTAGGTCTTCTACCATGTTTACAGTATATGTTATATAATGCAAACAACACAAATATAAAATACACTGTAAATAAATTGATATGCCAACCTTGCTAGCCTCCATACAACAGGGGAGATTTTCATTATTGTTGTCTATACTCTAGTATTCATGTTACAATGATACAAAAGTCTGCAGCTTGGTGGCAGTAATGCTTAATCTAATCAGGAGGCTCCCTGTTCTACCCAGCAACAGGGATATACATTTGTGGTCAAACGTTTACATACACTTGTAAAGAACAATGTCATGGCTGTGATGAGTTTCCAAAAATTTTTACAACTCTTATTTTTTGTGAAAGAGTGATTGTAGCACATAATTGTTTGTCACAAAAAACATTCATGAAGTTTGGTTCTTTTATAAATTTATAATGGGTTTACTGAAAATGTGATCAAATCGTCTGGGTTAAAGGTATACATACAGCAATGTTAATATTTGGTTACATGTCCCTTGGAAAGTTTCACTGCAATAAAGCACTTTTGGTAGCCATCAACAAGCTTCTGGCAAGCTTATGGTTGAATTTTTGACCACTCCTTTTGACAACATTAGTGCAGTTCAGCTAAATGTGTTGGTTTTCTGACATGGACTTGTTTCTTCAGCATTGTCCACACATTTAAATCAGGACTTTAGGAAGGCCATTCTAAAACTTTAGTTCAAGCCTGATTTAGCCAGTCCTTTAACACTTTTGATGTGTTTTTAGGGTCATTGTCCTGTTGGAAGACCCAACTGCGCCCAAGACCCAACCCCCGGGCTGATGATTTTAGGTTGTCCTGAAGAATTTGGAGGTAATCCTCCCCATTGTTCCATTTACTCTCTGTAAAGCACCAGTTCCATTGACAGCAAAACAGGCCCAGTGCATAATACTACCACCACCATGCTTGACGGTAGGCTGGTGTTCCTGGGATTAAAGG